>NC_057813.1:23559618-23859618 GCF_018294505.1 Triticum aestivum | reverse complement strand
AATCCTCAGTACTTGTATGATTGACATAAGGTGAACTGTTTTTCGTGTGAGCATATTGTATTGGATGAAATAACTGTTTGAATCAGAGTGTATCCAACCTACTGAATTCGAAGATCACGACATTTATAAATCATAATCATATATAAAGGTGGAATAAATCTTTGTTGTGGTGTTGAAGAAATAAATAACAAAATGTATAATTATTTGTGGATATTCATAATCGAATACAAATTGGATTTGAATTTAGTTTGCCAGGTCCCAGGGCAAACGTGAATGCTAATTCTCCCAAGTTTTGAATGAAGCGGCTAAACACCCACTCTAATTTGTGGGCTGCCCAAAGCAAGTGTTTGCGAGATGGAAATTACTGTCTACCCCTGACACTGAGTACATCCTTATCGACCGGATTTACACTGTTGTCGATAGGGGTAGACTAGTAACTTCAATCAGACGTGACACGACGGCCTCTGAGCCCATTCAGACACGGCGGGTGCCAAACGTGGGCGGCAAAACACATTTGATTCAAGCTCGTCCGAAAGACATGTGTCTCTTCCTCCATTTCCCCATTCATACACGGTGGGCGGCAAAACAAACTCTCCTCATCCGAAATCGATGTAGGCTAATATTTTAAATAGGGGCAGATGTGTAACTTCCATCAGATGTGACACAACTGCCCTACCTGTCAGCCCTGTTCATACACCGTGGGCGCCAACCATGGGCGGCAAAACACCCTCTCCTCGCCTGAAATAGTTACCGGCAAATATTTGGGAGATGCGAGATTACCGTCCTATCCCCAACCGACGCGATGTCCGAAATTTTAAACAGGGGATAAGTTCGTAACTTTCCCCCATTTCAGAGAAGTGCGTCCCAAAGTTTGAGATCCCCCCCCCCCTCTCCCCTCCATTTCCCCATTCATACACCATCGGCGGCACAACAACCTCCGCACTGCGGCCAGCCTCCTCCGTCCGCCACCCCATCCTCCACCTTGCCAGAGCCGCTACCCCTACCCCGTCGTCCACTGCAAGAGATGGACGTCTCTCATCCACGGCGTTGGACCAGGATCCTTTCATCGCCTCCTCTCGCTTCATCGGCGCCGTCGTCCACCTTGTCGTTGCCGCTCCTACGACCACCTCATCCACGGCAACAGGATATATCCCCCGACCCGGACGCCTGCCGTCTAAAGTCTTCTTCCCCGCCGCCGACAACCATCGCACCCGCAGCACCCTCAACGTATCAGCATAGGCCTACACGGCGTCGCAAGAGAGGTGGTACTCTTCCATATGTGCTTAAGTTATTGATCTCACCCGGAAAATAGATCGTAATTTGTTTACCGTACTTTTCTTGTCCGTACCAAATCGTAGTGGCTAGTTGAAAGCAAACATTGGTTGTGAAGTAGCTTTGTCAGGTTTGCACCTTCAGATCCGCCATGGCATGGGCACTATATTCGTAAAGCTTATAGTTTCCCCCCTTTATATTCACTACCATCATCGTAGGTGCTTCGTGTCGTGCTAGCACTGCTCCTCAAGACCTCAACCCAAAGCTTACGTGTTGAAATATGAATCTAATATGATGCTCATATCACTAAAACAGAGAATGTTTAATTGGTCACTGAGGGAGTCCCGGACTAGGGGGTGTCTGGATAGCCGAACTACCATCATCGGCCGGACTCCAAGACTATGAAGATACAAGATTGAAGACTTTGTCCCGTGTCCGGATGGGACTTTCCTTGGCGTGGAAGGCAAGCTTGGCGATACGGATATGTAGATCTCCTACCTTTGTAACCGACTCTGTGTAACCCTAGCCCTCTCTGGTGTCTATATAAACTGGATGGCTTTAGTCCATAGGACGAACAACAATCATACCATATGCTAGCTTCTAGGGTTTAGCCTCCTTGATCTCGTGGTAGATCTACTCTTGTAACCCACATCATCAATATTAATCAAGCAGGACGTAGGGTTTTACCTCCATCAAGAGGTCCCGAACCTGGCTAAAAACACCGTGTCCCTCGTCTCCTATTACCATCCGCCTAGACGCACAGTTCGGGACCCCCTACCCGAGATCCGCCGGTTTTGACACCGACATTGGTGCTTTCATTGAGAGTTCCTCTGTGTCGTCACCGATAGGCTCGATGGCTTCCTCGATCAACAACGATGATGTAGTCCAGGGCGAGACCTTCCTCCCCGGTCAGATCTTCGTATTCGGCAGCTTCGCACTGCGGGCCAATTCGCTTGGCCAGCTGGAGCAGATCGAAGGCTACGCCCCTGGCCGTCAGGTCAGATTTGGAAGTTTGAACTTCACAGCTGTCATCCGCGGGGACTTGATCCTCGACGGATTTGAGCCACAGCCGAGCGTGCCGTACTGTCACGATGGGCATGATTTAGCTCTGCCGCCGGACAGTACCCTGGAGGCCGCACTCGAAACCACTCCGATCTTCAATTCGGAGCCAGCTCCTCAGATCGAGGATGGATGCCTAGACACCGCCTCGGGGGCTGCAACCTCTACGGCGATAGAGCCGAACACCTATCTTGTCCCCCATGAAGCTCGTGACTCCGAGGTGCCGGACTCCTTGCCGGACTCCGGACCTCCCGCGCCCCCTCCAGTCGAATCCGATTGGGCGCCGATCATGGAGTTCACCGCGGCGGACATCTTTCAACGCTCACCTTTTGGCGACATCTTGAATTCGCTAAAGTACGTCTCGTTATCAGGAGAGGCCTGGCCGGACTACGGCCAGGACAGTTGGGATGCGGACGATGAAGAAATTCAGAGCCCACCCACCACCCACTTGGTAGCCACTGTCGACGATCTAACCGACATGCTAGATTACGACTCTGAGGACATCGACGGTATGGACGACGATGCCGGAGACGACCAAGAACCAGCGCCCATCGGGCACTGGAAAGCCACCTCTTCATACGACATATACATGGTGGATATCCCAAAGGATGGGAACGGCGAAGGAATAGCGGAGGATGACCCCTCCAAGAAACAGCCCAAGCGCCGGCGTCAGCGGCGCCGCTCTAAATCCCGCCATAGCAAGAATGAGGATTCCGGCACCGGAGACAATAATACACCGGATAGCACCGAAGACAACCCACTCCAGCAAGATCCAGCACAGGAGGAGGGGGACGCCAGCCCTCATGAGAGAGCGGCCGAAGAAGAGGTAGAGGACTATATGCCTCCCTCCGGAGACGAGGCAAGCCTCGACGACGACGAATTCGTTGTGCCCGAGGATCCCGTCAAACGGGAGCGTTTCAAATGCAGGCTTATGGCCACGGCAAACAGCCTCAAGAAAAAGCAGCAGCAGCTTAGAGCTGATCAAGATCTGCTAGCCGACAGATGGACCGAAGTCCTCGCGGCCGAAGAGCATGAACTCAAACGCACCTCCAAAAGCTACCCCAAACGTAAGCTGCTCCCCCGATTAGAGGTGGAGGCATATGATCCCGCTTCACTAGGAGACAATACGGCTGATCGACCACCCCGTGGTCGCGACAGAGAGGCCTCAAGGCCCTTCACTAGACCCGTACCCCGGCATCGCTCGAAAAGCACAAGGCCACAGGGGAACAATCCGGACCTGCGCGACATATTGGAGGATAAGGCAAGACAATCAAGATCGATCTATGGATCACGTGGGCGCCCCACGTTACGTGACGATCACCGTCACCCCGGACACAGTAAGTCCGGCCGGGCCGAACACAACAGACAAAGCTCTTTTGAGCTCCGTCGCGATATCGCCCAGTACAGAGGCGCCACACACCCACTGTGCTTCAAAGATGAGGTAATGGATCATCAAACCCCAGAAGGGTTTAAACCCATCAATATTGAATCTTATGATGGCACAACAGATCCCGCGGTCTGGATCGAGGACTATCTCCTCCATATCCACATGGCCCGCGGAGATGATCTCCACGCCATCAAATATCTCCCACTCAAACTTAAAGGACCAGCCCGACACTGGCTTAACAGCTTGCCAGCAGAGTCAATCGGGAGTTGGGAGGACTTGGAAGCCGCATTCCTCGATAACTTCCAAGGCACGTACATGCGACCACCAGATGCAGATGACCTGAGCCACATAATTCAGCAGCCAGACGAATCGGCCAGACAATTCTGGACACGGTTCTTAACCAAGAAAAACCAAATCGTCGACTGTCCGGATGCCGAGGCCCTCGCGGCCTTCAAGCATAACATCCGCGACGAGTGACTTGCCCTGCACCTGGGACAGGAAAAGCCGAAATCCATGGCAGCCCTTACATCACTCATGACCCGCTTCTGTGCGGGTGAGGACAGCTGGCTAGCACGCAGCAACAACCTCAACAAAAATTCTGGTAGTCCGAATATCAAGGACCGTAGTGGCAGGTCGCGTCGCTACAAAAACAAATGCCGCATTAACGACGATAACAGTGAGGATACGGCAGTCAGTGCCGGATTCAGAGGCTCTAAACCCAGTCAACGGAAAAATCCATTCAAAAGAACAACTCAGGGTCCGTCCAATTTGGACCGAATTCTCGACCGCTTGTGCCAGATACATGGCACCCCTGAAAAGCCAGCTAACCACACCAATAGGGACTGTTGGGTGTTCAAGCAGGCAGGCAAGTTAATTGCCGAAAACAGCGACAAGGGGCTACATAGCGACGACGAGGAAGAGACCCGACCGCCGAACAATAGAGGACAGAAGGGTTTCCCCCACAGGTGCGGACGGTGAACATGATATATGCCACGCACATACCCAAAAGGGAGCGGAAGCGTGCACTCAGGGATGTATACGTGATGGAGCCAGTTGCCCCGAAGTTCAATCCATGGTCCTCTTGCCCGATCACCTTTGACCGAAGGGACCACCCCACCAGCATTCGCCATGGTGGGTTCGCCGCATTGGTTCTAGACCCAATCGTCGATGGATTTCATCTCACCAGAGTCCTGATGGACGGCGGTAGCAGCCTAAACCTGCTTTATCAGGACACGGTGCGCAAAATGGGCATAGACCCCTCAAGGATTAAACCTACCAAGACGACCTTTAAAGGCGTCATACCAGGTGTAGAAGCCAATTGTACAGGCTCAGTTACACTGGAAGTGGTCTTCGGATCCCCGGATAACTTCCGAAGCGAGGAGTTAATCTTTGACATAGTCCCGTTCCGCAGCGGCTATCATGCCTTGCTCGGACATACCGCATTCGCAAAGTTCAACGCGGTGCCGCACTACGCATACCTCAAGCTCAAGATGCCAGGCCCTAGAGGAGTCATCACGGTCAACGGAAACACTGAATGCTCCCTCCGAACGGAGGAACATACAGCGGCTCTCGCGGCAGAAGTACAAAGCAGCCTTTTAAGGCAATTCTCGAGTCCGGCTGCCAAGCGGCCGGACACAGCTAAGCGTGCCCGGAGTAACCTACAACACGACCACCTGGCACGTTCCGAGCACGCGTAGCAGTGCGGCCCCAACCCCAGCCCCTGTAAAACATTAAGACAGACCCTTCGCGTACTCCATTACGCTCTGAAGATACCATGGGCATGGGGCAAGGGGCTCGACCACGATAAGCCCAGACTGCGGCTCAACCGCACCAGGGGCTCTTAAGTGTGTCGTTTCTTTTTCTTTTCCTTTTATTTTTTACCTACAGGACTCCGTTCGTCAGAGGCCCTGTCCGGCAGCAGACATGCCGAACCCACGATGCAACAGCCGGGGAAGGAGAAAGGCTACAACGAAAATCCAGGTGGTCTCCATCATGAGCATTAAATCTGTTTTATGCATTATTCCGTAGCCTACCCCTGGAGGGGGACATGTTAAACAGTCCCATCCCTTGCTTACCGCACCACTTGTATCGTCCTGCACTTACATCAGTTTTTATTGAATAAAGCAATGCAGCACATTTTTGCTTCTAATTGCATTTCTTTCTTACACATATGTTCATCTATGACATGTTGCATCCGTACGTTTTGGTACGGCTAAGTACACCAGGGGCTTATGTTTCCCGCGTTATGGTGTGATAAGTCCGAACACTTTCACAAGTGCGGCACCCCGAACTTATAGCATTATATGCATCGGCTCCGAATCATGTTCTTGGGTCAATAGTTGGGTTTGCCCGGCTCCCATGTTTTGGTACCTTACGTTCCGTTTTATCGGCTAAGGTAGCACTGGGAGAACCACTGCGATTGCGCCCCAGTTGAGCTGGGTTAACGCCTCAGTGGAGAAAGCTAAAACTGACCGTCATGATGAGGCGAGAGCTGGTCGCTGTTCGAGAGGTTCTTTGCGAGTCCCTAAAGACTTATGCCGCTTCGAGCGAGGAGCCGGATTCTGTCCGGCCAAGGCGTGGATAGCGCCCCAAATTCGGCCTTCCGAAAACTAGGGGCTTCGCCGAAATTTAAAATTATAGAATTCTATGGCTAAGTGAGAGTGTTCAAGCATTATAAGTCCGGTTGCCTTGTTCGTTGTGTTGAGCGCCTCCCTAGATGGACCCAAAAATGGGAACAAGAGCGCTCGAGTTTATCCCGAACACCCCAGCACTCGTGGCATGGGGGCTGAAGCCGACGACTTGCCATCTCTCAGATTTGATAAACAGCCGCACAGAAGGTAATATTTTAAATTAACAAGCGTTGCTTAGCGCATATGAACCAAGTTTTCAGCGCACAGGATAACAAAATGCGAGTCTACTCAAATATTACATCTTTGGAGCACTCACCCGCAATAGTGCGGGCGCCCTTCAGCACACTCCTATAATACATCTCGGGCGTGCGATGCTCCTTGCCCTCTGGTGGGGGGTCCGTCACAAGCTTCTGGGCATCCATCTTGCCCCAGTGCACCTTTGCGCGGGCAAGGGCCCGACGCGCACCCTCGATACAGGCGGAGTGCTTGATAACTTCAACCCACGGGCACGCGTCCACCAGCCGCCGCACCAGGCCGAAGTAGCTCCCAGGCATAGCCTCCTTAGGCCACAGCCGAACTATGAGGCCCTTCATGGCCTGTTCGGCCGCCTTGTGGAGCTCGACCAGCTGCTTCAGCTGGTCGCTAAGGGGCACCGGATGTCCGGCCTCAGCATACTGAGACCAGAAGACCTTCTCTGTTGAGCTCCCCTCCTCGGCCCGGTAGAATGCGGCAGCATCGGACACGCTGCGGGGAAGATCTGCGAACGCTCCTGGAGAGCTCCGAATTCGGGTAAGCGACAGGTAATTAACACTCACATGCTTACTTTGCATGAAAAATGCCTTACCCGCTGCTATTTTCTTCATCGCCTCTATCTCCTGGAGGGCCTTGTAGGCTTCGGCCTTAGCGGCTTTGGCACTCTCAAGAGCCGTTGCAAGCTCAGACTCTCGAGTCTTCGAGTCACGCTCCAGGCTCTCGTGTTTCTTCACGAGATCCTGGAGCTCTTGCTGTACCTCCGCCACCCGCGCCTCCTGTTTCTCTCGCTCGGTGCGCTCCGCAGCCGCATTGCGTTCGGCCGCGGCCACCGCCTCTTTCAGGGTCGCCACCTCGTTAGTGGCCCCTGCAATACCCCAGTTATCCTTGTCATTTTTCTTGCAACCAAATCCTTTTCTGTAAGGTACAATTTTCATAAGGTATTACTCACCTTCTTTTTCCTCGAGCTGCTTCTTGGCATGGCCGAGCTCGTTCTCGGACCGCTCGAGGTTTTCCTTCAAAGTATTGACCTCCGCAGTCAGTGCGGCAGAGGTCAGCAGCACAGCCTGCAATCCCATATTGACATATTTTCATGACTCCTGTGTTTATCTTTCTAAAGATCCTCAGTCCGGCTTTTCTTTCCGAACACCGAACCGAGCATCAGGGGCTACTGTCTATGCGGTACCATTTTACATATATTGAAATTCTTACCTCAAAGCCTGTTAGAAGGCTGCTGCAGGCTTCGGTCAGCCCGCTCTTGGCGAGCTGAACCTTCTGAATCACCGCACTCATAACAGTGCGGTGTTCCTCTTCGATGGAGGCGCCTTGAGCGCCTCCAGCAAATTATCCGGCACCTCCGGTTGGACGGAGGCAGCCGGCGTCGCGGTCTTGCCCTTCTTACGAAGGGGTCGCCCGCCGGACTCCGGAGCCACTATGGGTTCCGGGGCTGAGTCCGGTGCAAAGTCCGGGAGGTTGTCCTGCGACACCTCCGGGGCCCTCTCCTCCTGGTGGGTCCCTTCCTGGGATCCCACCTCGGCATCGTCCGCATCACGGGGGGTGGAGGCAGTCGGAAGAGAATCCATATCCGACGCCCCTAAGGACCCGCTCGACGAAGTGGGGAGATCATCCTTAGGCGGACTGCAGGGTTGTATGCGGCATTAGAAAGACATAATGTGGCGGAAAACGAAAACCTTGAAGTTATTCGGGAGTCCGGATACTTACGATCTCGCCAGAGGCTTGGCCCTTGGAGGCCAGTCCTCGTCGTCGTCACTGGCGTTGGCGGAACAGTCCGGGGGAAGAGTTTTTCCCCTCTTGGACCCTTCGGCCTCCCTTGTTGGGGAGGCCTTCCTTTTCTTCCCTCCCCCCGCTGGGGGAGAGGCTTTCTTCTTCTCCTCCTCGCCTTGGTGGGAGGAGTCGGCCTCGGATTCATCGTTCGATAGCACCTGAAAACGGGAACTCTTCCGAGTCCCCGAGGCCTTCTTCTTGGCCTTCTCCTCCGGCACCACGTGGGGTGCCGGAGCCAGCAGCCCCGTTAGGCGGGCGTCAGCTGGGTCCTCTGGCAATGGGGCCGGACAGATAGTCTGTGCGGCCTTCTTCAGCCAGTCCTGTCAAAGGAAAGGGAGTTTAGATCCCGCATAGAGTCAAACTGTGAATAACAAGTGTCCCGTAAAGGACAATATCACTTACCTCGTCAGCTGGACGCTGCGAGCTGAATCTGCGATCTTCGGTAGCGGATGCGGGAGCCTCGGCGCCCTTGAACAGCACCTTCCAGACCTCTTCGTATGTAGTGTCGAAGAGCCCATTCAAAGTCTGGTGCTGCGCCGGATCGAACTCCCACATGTTGAAGCCCCGTCGTTGGCACGGGAGAATCCGGCGGATGAGCATGACCTGGACTACGTTGACAAGCTTGAGCTTCTTGTCCACCAGCTTCTGGATACAGGCTTGGAGTCCGGTTAGCTCCTCCGAATCCCCCCAGATCTAGCCACTCTCTTTCCAGGAGGTGAGCCGTGTAGGGATACTGGATCTGAATTCGGGGGCCGCTGCCCAATCAGGGTCACGCGGCTCGGTGATGTAGAACCACCCTGATTGCCACCCCTTAATGGTTTCTACGAAAGTACCCTCCAGCCACGTAACGTGGGACATCCTGCCCACCATGGCGCCTCCGCACTCCGCTTGGCTGCCCTTCACAACCTTCGGCTTGACACTGAAGGTCTTGAGCCACAAGCCGAAGTGGGGCTGGATGCAGAGGAAGGCCTCGCACACGACGATAAACGCCGAGATGTTGAGGATAAAATTCAGGGCCAGATCATGGAAATCTAGGCCGTAGTAGAACATGAGCCCCCGGACAAAGGGATGAAGTGGGAAGCCCAGTCCGCGGAGGAAATGGGGAAGGAATACTACCCTCTCATGGGGCCTAGGGGTGGGGATGAGCTCTCCCTCTTCGGGGAGCCTATGCGCGATGTCGCTGGACAAGTATCCGGCGCTGCGCAGCTTCTGGATATGCCCCTCCGTGACGGAGGAGGCCATCCACTTGCCTCCCGCTCCAGACATATTTGGAGAAGGTTGAGGTGAGATGTGCGGGCTTGGGCGCTAGAGCTCGAGTTCGCAGAGATGGATAAGCCAAGGAGGAAGAAGGTGCAGGTAAAAGGATTGGATCTTTATCCCCTTATATGGGCGGACGGAAACATGCGTCCCCACCGGCCTGATAAAACTCGATTATCTCCCAAGCACCGCAATCAATGGCGCGGTTGGGTTACCCACGTCCGTATTGATGGGAATCCCAGAATAAGGGGAACACGATCTCTGCTTCGACAAGACGTGCCAAGGAAACCGCCTCGCTAAACGTGCTGAGATGGAACAATAAAAACAATTTGAAGGCTTGGTAGTGGTGTGACGTTACGCCACAAAATACATCAGCAGATTGAACTTGTGTAATATTATTCTCTCTACGGTTGTATGTGGAATTTATTTTGCAGAGCCGGACACTATCCTGGTGTTCACAATCTTCTATAAATTATTCGGAGGAGGAACCCGCCTTGCAATGCCGAAGACAATATGCGCGCCGGACTCGTCGTCATTGAAGCCTGGTTTAGGGGCTACTGAGGGAGTCCCGGACTAGGGGGTGTCCGGATAGCCGAACTACCATCATCGCCGGACTCCAAGACTATGAAGATACAAGATTGAAGACTTCGTCCCGTGTCCGGATGGGACTTTCCTTGGCGTGGAAGGCAAGCTTGGCAATACGGATATGTAGATCTCCTACCTTTGTAACCGACTCTGTGTAACCCTAGCCCTCTCCGGTGTCTATATAAACCGGATGGCTTTAGTCCATAGGACGAACAACAATCATACCATAGGCTAGCTTCTAGGGTTTAGCCTCCTTGATCTCGTGGTAGATCTACTCTTGTAACCCACACCATCAATATTAATCAAGCAGGACGTAGGGTTTTACCTCCATCAAGAGGTCCCGAACCTGGGTAAAAACACCATGTCCCTCGTCTCCTGTTACCATCCACCTAGACGCATAGTTCGGGACCCCCTACCCGAGATCCGCCGGTTTTGACACCGACAGTCACCTAATGTTCCTATATTCGTTTTGAAAACCATGTGTGCCACCCACTGGTCCAGCTAGTTCCACTTTCCTAATTTTTGTCTTGATGCTTAGGGTTTTCCCCTTTTATCTACTCTACTATGATCTGCGTAGGTGCTTTCTGTCGTACTGGCATTACTCCACCCTTCAAGCTAAACAACACAACACTCAGAATTCGAAAGCTTAGTTGTTCAAATATGATTGTGATATGATACTGATATTAGTTAACCAACACATTTAATTGGTTAGCTAAAGGTCCCACTTGAGTTTCCAAATGCATGTCGCGACATATAGAGAGACAACATAATTGCATTTCTTTGTCACTTGTTGACCGTACTTTCTTGTCCATACCAAATCTTAGTTGTTATTTCAAAGCAAACATCGGTTGCTAACTACCCTTTGCGCGGTTTGTAGCTTTAGATCTGCTATCCCACTGCCACGATCAACATTGTACTCATCATGCTTATGTTTTCCCCATTTTATGATGACCATAATAAGCCTACGTGGTTCGTGTCGTAATAGCACTGCTCCACCCATCGAGCTAAACAAGCTTAGTTGTACAAATTCATATATGATATTATTGCTGATATTAGTGAAACTGAGAGATGTTTAATTGGTGAGCTAAATGTTCCTACTTAATTTCGAAATGCATGTGAGCCACATATGGAGAGACCGGAAAGAATAGTATTTCTCTGTGCGCTCTGGTTCATCATGGGTGGCCAACCGACATTGTATTAAAAGACTTGTAATATCTTCAATCTGCTTGCTCTTCTGCTCTTCTTTAAGATGATACTCTTCTCTTGCGGTCGACTGGTCAGGTCGAGTTGTTCTCCCTTAGTATATTTTGAATCTGTCAGGTCAGGCCGACTTGTTCTTCTTTACTATATGTTGAAGCTATCATCTGCGAAGTGTCATCACTTCTGGAGCTCTCATATTTTGAGTAGTAGGCCACATTATATTAATGCACACAACAAATTACAGCATGCATGGCATCTTTTAAAAGAATTATAGAGATAGCACAATGGGGTTTACAGGGAGGCAGTATTGGATTAGAATCACTTCTGCATTACAAAGAAAATCTCACTTGTTTTTATGTTTTCATGCATGTCAGATATTGAACATTATCAAAATGAATATGAGAATGGGCGCACGAGAGGAATATTGCGGAACGATCCACTGGCTAACAAACTTGGCATGGTGGAGGATGGCCTATCTTATTCACCCATCAAGGTGCTTGCTCTAGCTTTGCAAAGTTGTATTGGTCGCACATATTTTGCATCTGACCTCTCGCATTACTTCTACTTTGTTACACCATTTTCTTAGTTTAAGCATCATATATGATTATATGCCATACCTATCCGTTTTCTGTACCTATTCCATGTGTCGTCACACTATGTTTTTCTAGTCAAATGTTGTTCTTTCGTAATAGATGTCCAAAAGGAAGAGGGTGAGTGTAGATCCTCAAGGAGTACAAACTATGTATTTGGAAAAGGTAGTGATACCTGTTAAATCAGATAGATCAACAGCCACAGAAAACACAGGCCCAACTGTACCACACTTTACCCCTACTCCAGTGGCCAAACCCCTATTAGAACTGCTGGGAGCCCAGCGTCAGGTAATGTCTATGATATCAATTCAAAATTTGAACTCCTAAATTTCTGCTTGTGCCTTACCTTCTCTCTTGTATGAAAACTAATTTCAGATGAATCTCCTTGCTCAAAGGATCATACGATCTCAAAACAATAATGGGCTCTGCATTGCTCTCATTAGTACCTCTCTCCCTTTTGCCTTGTAACGATGTACTTAATTAATTGCTATTTGATTATGTATCATCAGTCTGCACCTGAGCTTCATTATCCTGTGTTTCTTCCAATATTATTTGATCTATGTTTACTCTTTGCAAAATGTAGAATAATGGCAACGCTTATAAAGAATTTTCTTTGGGGAATTTATTGAATTATCCTTCCATCAACATGGAGAAGGGCTTTGTCCAGCCCGTGTTAACATGTAATGTAAGTTCATCCTTCTCAAGCCTTCAAACTTTATTCTAGTATAGATTTGGATAGGCATCATTTCCTCCACTGCTATTTGCTTTGCTGTTTACATCTGATTGGATGTTTGCAACAACTACCAGTTTCAAATTGTAGTTGTAAAAACATGTTCCTTATGCAGAAAACTCCATTTATTTGCTTATATAATTGTGAAACCTGTTACGTGTCTCCTTGTTTCTCTTTCAGAGTCGTATCTCTTACGCCAGGCAGAACTTTAGGGAAGATAGTGAGCCAAACCATCTTGTGGATAGCGAGATGACCCCAAGGTCCTGTCTTGATGAAGACAGTGAGTTGAAGCTACTCACCAGCAGGTGTGAGACAACCTCTGTGCAGTCGCTGCCTCAATCAGTTCGACTTCTTCAGTCTCAACTTAAAGCGGAAAGGCTTGCTTCAGCTCAGCTCCGACTTGAAGTCAAAGATGCAATGAAGATGTCAGAGGACTGCCGTGCGCACCATCAAGCCTTAAATCTAGTATTGATGCATCTATCGTTGACACAACTGAGGTCTACTCAGCTTCTTCAGCTGTTTGGGAGGCCCTTCCTGGCCAGGCCTAGTGCCTTCTGAAGGGCTCTCAGTTTTGTATATTCTTCTGTCGACGCGTTTATTTGCACTGGTGGCAAACTTTGATGCCCAGTGGACGTAATATGTGATAGCCGTGATAGCCTAGCGTAAGTTGCTTGCTTATTTATTTCCTTGTTGTCTTGTTTATTTGTTTGCTTGTAGTCATTGCAGTTCTTTTTCCGCGGTTTGCTAGTGGCTGCAATAACCTATTTTTTAAAACTAGGCTACAATAACCATGGGCGAATATTTACTGTAGTGACACTGGGCCTCCAACGAGCCGTAGAAACAGTGGGCCTTCTACGGGCCGTAGAAACAATGGGCCTTCTAAGGGCCGTAGAAACAATGGGCTTTCTACGGGCCGTATCATCAATGGGCCTTATACGGGCAATATGATAACATGGGCCAATAACAGGCCGCATTATGGCCGTAAACGGGCTAGAGTTGGAATCGTCCGTTCATGGGCCGACCATAACGGGCCATCAATAGGCCGTATTTCATGACGCTATGAAAACGGCCCAACGTATTAACGGACCACAAACGGGCCGACTGTAACCACGTGCTGAATTTGGCCCACAAGCAGAAAATGACAGTAATGGGCCGTAAGTAAACGAATGCTGGAAATGAGCCCAAGAATAAATGGGCTCCGAGAAGGCCGAAAGATAACATGGGCTGGAAACGGCCCAACGGAATAACGGGCCGTTAATGGGTATAAAGTGATACACTGTTCATTACGGCCAGTTTCACCACGGGCCGTTAATGGGTGTAAAGTGATACACTGTTCATTACGGGCCAGTTTCATCACGGGCCATTAATAGGCCAAGAGTTACATAGAGCCTCATATGGGCCGAAAGACGTCATGGGCCATACATGGGCCAAAAGTGAAAACGGGCTGGAATCATATTGGGTGGCCCAGATGACGCTACTGGGCCTAATTCGGATAGGGCGTAATGGGCCTTGGGTTAGCGGGCTGTAAATGGGCTATATGCGAACATGCCATTAACAGGCTTTCCATGGGCCGGCCCGCCACATTTTGACCAAGTCAAACGGGCCGGCCTTTTCACAGGAATGGGCCTCTGTTGGGTCGTGCCACGTGTCGACGTATCATAGGCGCCTTCCGTCAAATGAGTGGATGACATCTGTCCCAACGATGAGCAGACACGTGTTTCCTCCAGCCAATGATGATTTTACACGTGGAAAATCCCCATTGGTCGGGGCTGTTAACGGGTTATTGGATCCAAAATCCGACCCGATAGCTTAACGACGTTCCGTTACGGTGGATGCCACGTGTCGGTCACCCTTGACGAAAGCAGTTCTGTGACGCGCGATTTATCATCATGGAAGTGGACACTTCCATGATGATAATTTTGGTAATGTCATGGAACACTTCTACGACAGCACAGGTATGACTATCTTGATTCTGTCATAAATTTGTCATGGATGTACATGCATGACAAGAAACGCGACCTACTGTGACAAACACGTATCATCATGGAAGTGTTTTTTTGTAGTGCTCTACAATGGTATTTCCTCTTATATCGGATCCATAGACTTTAGAAGCTATGGTAGTACGTGAGGGTTTGACCCTTTCAAAGGATATTTACAACCAGTGCATCCATGTGGCCTTCGACTACAAGAATACCGTAGATGAGGGGCCTGTTCTGATCTCCTCTAGCTTCTAACTTCACCATCTTCACAAATAATTTTGTCAAGAACGTTTGGGCTCCAAGAAGCTAACTTCTCGAAGCTGAGCCAACTTGCAGTGCAGAAACGTGAAGCTCGATCAGCCCAGCTCCATTGATCAAAAAAATCAGAAGTTCACCCAATTTACAAGGAGCTGCCACCACCAAAGGTATCAGTTCACTGCCCCCCCCCCCCCCCCGCTCCATAAAAAGAAACCAACGATCCCCAACCAATTGATACCCCTCTCCTAAAGGAAATATGCCCTAGAGGCAATAATATAGTTATTATTTATTTCCTCATATCATGATAAATGTTTATTATTCATGCTAGAATTGTATTAACCGGAAACATGATACATGTGTGAGTACATAGACAAACATATAGTCACTAGTATGCCTCTACTTGACTAGCTCATTAATCAAAGATGGTTATGTTTCCTAACCATAGACATGTGTTGTCATTTGATTAATGAGATCACATCATTAGGAGAATGATGTGATTGACATGACCCATTCCGTTAGCCTAGCTCTTGATCGTTTAGTATATTGCTATTGCTTTCTTCATGACTTATACATGTTCCTGTAACTATGAGATTATGCAACTCCCGTTTACCGGAGGAACACTTTGGGTGCTACCAAACGTCACAACGTAACTGGGTGATTATAAAGGAGTACTAAGGTGTCTCCGAAGGTACATGTTGGGTTGGCGTATTTCGAGATTAGGTTTTGTCACTCCGATTGTCGGAGAGGTATCTCTGGGCCCTCTCGGTAATGCACATCACTATAAGCCTTGCAAGCAATGTAGCTAATGAGTTAGTTACGGAATGATGTATTACATAACGAGTAAAGAGACTTGCCGGTAACGAGATTGAACTAGGTATTGGATACCGACGATCAAATCTCGGGCAAGTAACATACCTATGACAAAGGGAACAACGTATGTTGTTATGCGGTTTGACCGATAAAGATCTTTGTAGAGTATGTGGGAGCCAATATGGGCATCCAGGTCCCGCTATTGGTTATTGACCGGAAACAAGTTCTAGGTCATGTCCACATAGTTCTCGAACCCGTAGGGTCCGCACGCTTAACGTTTTGTTGACGATATAGTATTATATGAGTTATGTATGTTGGTAACCGAATGTTGTTCGGAGTCGCGAATGAGATCATGGACATGACGAGGAACTTCGGAATGGTTCGGAGATAAAGTTTGATATATGGGATAATAGTGTTTGATCTCCGGAAGAGTTCCAGAATTCACCGGAAGGGGTTCCGGATGTTTCCCGAAATGTTTGGGTACGAGAACACATTATTTGGGCCAAAGGGGAAAGCCCACAAGGTTTTTGGAAAGCGCAAAAGAAAGTTTTGCGGAGTCCAGGGGCCAGACGCCAGGGTCCCTGGCGTCTGGGTCCAGACGCCGGTAACCCTGGCGTCTGGCCCTGGAGTCCGAGAAGGACTCTTGCCTTTCGGGTGAAACCGACTTTGTGGAGGCTTTTACTCCAAGTTTCGACCCCAAGGCTCAACATATAAATAGAGGGGCAGGGCTAGCACCAAAGATAGATCAAGAAACACCAAGCCGTGTGCCGGCAACCCCGTCCCCTCTAGTTTATCCTCCGTCATAGTTTCTGTAGTGCTTAGGCGAAGCCCTGCGGAAATTGTTCTTCACCAACACCGTCACCACGCCGTCGTGCTGCCGGAACTCATCTACTACATCGCCCATCTTGCTGGATCGAGAAGGCGAGGACGTCATCGAGCTGAACGTGTGCAGAACTCGGAGGTGCCGTGCGTTCGGTACTTGGATCGGTCGGATCGTGAAGACGTACGACTACATCAACCGCGTTGATAAACGCTTCCGCTTAGCGATCTTCAAGGGTATGAAAATACACTCCTCCTCTCATTGCTATACATCACCATGATCTTGTGTGTGCGTAGGAAAATTTTGAAATTACTACGTTCCCCAACAGTGGCATCCGAGCCAGGTTTTATGCGTAGATGTCATATGCACGAGTAGAACACAAGTGAGTTGTGGGCGATACAAGTCATACTGCTTACCAGCATGTCATACTTTGGCTCAGCGGTATTGTGAGATGAAGCGGCCCGGACCGACATTATGCATATGCTTACGCGAGACTGGTTTCACTGTTACGAGCACTCGTGCTTAAAGGTGACTGGCGGGTGTCTGTCTCTCTCACTTTAGCTGAATCGAGTGTGGCTACGCCCGGTCCTTGCGAAGATTAAAACAGCATTAACTTGACAAACTATCATTGTGGTTTTGATGCGTAGGTAAGAACGGTTCTTGCTAAGCCCGTAGCAACCACATAAAATTTGCAACAACAAAGTAGAGGACGTCTAACTTGTTTTTGCAGGGCATGTTGTGATGTGATATGGTCAAGACATGATGCTATATTTTATTGTATGAGATGATCATGTTTTGTAACCGAAGTTATTGGCAACTGGCAGGAGCCATATGGTTGTCGCTTTATTGTATGAAATGCAAACGCCCTATAATTTCTTTACTTTATCACTAAGCGGTAGCGATAGTCGTAGAAGCAACAGATGGCGTAACGACAACGATGCTACGATGGAGATCAAGGTGTCGCGCCGGTGGCGATGGTGATCACGACGGTGCTTCAAAGATGGAGATCACAAGCACAAGATGATGATGGCCATATCATATCACTTATATTGATTGCATGTGATGTTTATCCTTTATGCATCTTATCTTGCTTTGATTGACGGTAGCATTTTAAGATGATCTCTCACTAAATTATCAAGAAGTGTTCTCCCTGAGTATGCACCGTTGCGAAAGTTCTTCGTGCTGAGACACCACGTGATGATCGGGTGTGATAGGCTCTACGTTCAAATACAACGGGTGCAAAACAGTTGCACACGCAGAATACTCAGGTTAAACTTGACGAGCCTAGCATATAACAGATATGGCCTCGGAACACGAAGACCGAAAGGTCGAGCGTGAATCATATAGTAGATATGATCAACATATTGATGTTCACCGTTGAAACTACTCCATCTCACGTGATGATCGGACATGGTGTAGTTGATATGGATCACGTAATCACTTAGAAGATTAGAGGGATGTCTATCTAAGTGGGAGTTCTTAAGTAATATGATTAATTGAACTTAAATTTATCATGAACTTAGTACCTGATAGTATTTTGCTTGTCTATGTTTGTTGTAGATAGATGGCTCGTGTTGTTGTTCCGTTGAATTTTAATGCGTTCCTTGAGAAAGCAAAGTTGAAAGATGATGGTAGCAATTACACGGACTGGGTCCGTAACCTGAGGATTATCCTCATTGCTGCACAGAAGAATTACGTCCTGGAAGCACCGCTCAGTGCCAGGCCTGCTGCTGATGCAACTGACGACGTTAAGAACGTCTGGCAGAGCAAAGCTGATGACTACTCGATAGTTCAGTGCGCCATGCTTTACGGCTTAGAACTGGGTCTTCAACGATGTTTTGAACGTCATGGAGCATATGAGATGTTCCAGGAGTTGAAGTTAATATTTCAAGCAAATGCCTGGATTGAGAGATATGAAGTCTCCAATAAGTTCTATAGCTGCAAGATGGAGGAGAATAGTTCTGTCAGTGAACACATACTCAAAATGTCTGGGTATAATAATCACTTGATTCAACTGGGAGTTAATCTTCCTGATGATAGTGTCATTGACAGAATTCTTCAATCACTGCCACCAAGCTACAAGAGCTTCGTGATGAACTATAATATGCAAGGGATGGACAAGACTATTCCCGAGCTCTTCGCAATGCTAAAAGCCGCGGAGGTAGAAATCAAGAAGGAGCATCAAGTGTTGATGGTTAACAAGACCACCAGTTTCAAGAAAAAGGGCAAAAGGAAGAAGAAGGGGAACTTCAAGAAGAACAGCAAACAAGTTGCTGCTCAAGAGAAGAAACCCAAGTCTGGACCTAAGCCTGAGACTGAGTGCTTCTACTACAAGCAGACTGGACACTGGAAGCGGAACTGCCCCAAGTATTTGGCGGATAAGAAGGATGGCAAAGTGAACAAAGGTATATGTGATATACATGTTATTGATGTGTACCTTACTAATGCTCGTAGTAGTACCTGGGTATTTGATACTGGTTCTGTTGCTAATATTTGCAACTCGAAACAGGGACTACGGATTAAGCGAAGATTGGCTAAGGACGAGGTGACGATGCGCGTGGGAAATGGTTCCAAAGTCGATGTGATCGCGGTCAGCACGCTACCTCTACATCTACCATCGGGGTTAGTTTTAGACCTAAATAATTGTTATTTGGTGTCAGCGTTGAGCATGAACATTATATCTGGATCTTGTTTGATGCGAGACGGTTATTCATTTAAGTCAGAGAATAATGGTTGTTCTATTTATATGAGTAATATCTTTTATGGTCATGCATCCTTGAAGAGTGGTCTATTTTTATTGAATCTCGATAGTAGTGATACACATATTCATAGTGTTGAAACCAAAAGATACAGAGTTGATAATGATAGTGCAACTTATTTGTGGCACTGCCGTTTAGGTCATATCGGTGTAAAGCGCATGAAGAAACTCCATACTGATGGGCTTTTGGAATCACTTGATTATGAATCACTTGGTACTTGCGAACCGTGCCTCATGGGCAAGATGACTAAAACGCCGTTCTCCGGAACTATGGAGCGAGCAACTGATTTGTTGGAAATCATACATACTGATGTTTGTGGTCCAATGAATGTTGAGGCTCGCGGCGGGTATCGTTATTTTCTCACATTCACAGATGATTTGAGCAGATATGGGTATATCTACTTAATGAAACACAAGTCTGAAACATTTGAAAAGTTCAAAGAATTTCAGAGTGAAGTGGAAAATCATCGTAACAAGAAAATAAAATTTCTACGATCTGATCGTGGAGGAGAATATTTGAGTTACGAGTTTGGTTTACATTTGAAGAAATGTGGAATAGTTTCGCAACTCACGCCACCCGGAACACCACAACGAAATGGTGTGTCCGAACGTCGTAATCGTACTTTATTAGATATGGTGCGATCTATGATGTCTCTTACTGATTTACCGCTATCTTTTTGGGGTTATGCTTTAGAGACGGCCGCATTCACGTTAAATAGGGCACCATCAAAATCCGTTGAGACGACTCCTTATGAACTGTGGTTTCGCAAGAAACCAAAGTTGTCATTTCTTAAAGTTTGGGGCTGCGATACTTATGTGAAGAAACTTCAACCAGATAAGCTCGAACCCAAATCGGAGAAATGTGTCTTCATAGGATACCCAAAAGAGACTGTTGGGTACACCTTCTATCACAGATCTGAAGGCAAGATTTTCGTTGCTAAATTCGGATCCTTTCTAGAGAAGGAGTTTCTCTCGAAAGAAGTGAGTGGGAGGAAAGTAGAACTTGATGAAGTAACTGTACCTGCTCCCTTATTGGAAAGTAGTTCATCACAGGAACCGGTTCCTGTGACAACTACACCAATCAGTGAGGAATCTAATGGTATTGATCATGAAACTTCAGATCAAGTTTCTACTGAACCTCGTAGGTCTACCAGAGTAAGATCCGCACCAGAGTGGTACAGTAATCCTATTCTGGAAGTCATGTTACTTGACCATGATGAACCTACGAACTATGAGGAAGCGATGATGAGCCCAGATTCCGCAAAATGGCTAGAGGCCATGAAATCTGAGATGGGATCCATGTATGAGAACAAAGTATGGACTTTGGTTGACTTGCCCGATGATCGGCAAGCCATTGAGAATAAATGGATTTTTAAGAAGAAGACTGACGCTGATGGTAATGTAACTGTCTATAAAGCTCGACTTGTTGCAAAAGGTTTTCGACAAGTTCAAGGGGTTGACTACGATGAGACTTTCTCACCCGTAGCGATGCTTAAGTCTGTCCGAATCATGTTAGCAATTGCTGCATTTTATGATTATGAAATTTGGCAAATGGATGTCAAAACTGCATTCTTGAATGGATTTCTGGAAGAAGAGTTGTATATGATGCAGCCAGAAGGTTTTGTTGATCCAAAAGGTGCTAACAAAGTGTGCAAGCTCCAGCGATCCATTTATGGACTGGTGCAAGCATCTCGGAGTTGGAATAAACGCTTTGATAGTGTGATCAAAGCATATGGTTTTATACAGACTTTTGGAGAAGCCTGTATTTACAAGAAAGTGAGTGGGAGCTCTGTAGCATTTCTGATATTATATGTAGATGACATATTATTAATTGGAAATGATATAGAATTTCTGGATAGCATAAAGGGATACTTGAATAAAAGTTTTTCTATGAAAGACCTCGGTGAAGCTGCTTATATATTGGGCATCAAGATTTATAGAGATAGATCAAGACGCTTAATTGGACTTTCACAAAGCACATACCTTGATAAAGTTTTGAAAAAGTTCAAAATGGATCAGGCAAAGAAAGGGTTCTTGCCCGTACTACAAGGTGTGAAGTTGAGTCAAACTCAATGCCCGACCATAGCAGAAGATAGAGAGAAAATGAAACATGTTCCCTATGCTTCAGCCATAGGCTCTATCATGTATGCAATGTTGTGTACCAGACCTCACGTGTGCTTAGCAATAAGCTTGGCAGGAAGGTACCAAAGTAATCCAGGAGTGGATCACTGGACAGCGGTCAAGAACATCCTGAAATACCTGAAAAGGACTAAGGATATGTTTCTCGTATATGGAGGTGACAAAGAGCTAGTCGTAAATGGTTACGTCGATGCAAGCTTTGACATTGATACAGACGATTCTAAATCGCAAACCGGATACATGTTTTTATTAAACGGTGGAGCTGTAAGTTGGTGCAGTTCTAAACAAAGCGTCGTGGCGGGATCTACATGTGAAGCGGAGTACATAGCTGCTTCAGAAGCAGCAAATGAAGGAGTTTGGATGAAGGAGTTCATTTCCGATCTAGGTGTCATACCTAGTGCATCGGGACCAATGAAGATCTTCTGTGATAATACTGGTGCAATTGCCTTGGCAAAGGAATCCAGATTTCACAAGAGGACCAAGCACATCAAGAGACGCTTCAATTCCATCTGGGATCAAGTCCAGGTGGGAGACATAGAGATTTGCAAGATACATACGGATCTGAATGTTGCAGACCCATTGACTAAGCCTCTTCCACGAGCAAAACATGATCAGCACCAAGACTCCATGGGTGTTAGAATCATTACTGTGTAATCTAGATTACTGACTCTAGTGCAAGTGGGAGACTGAAGGAAATATGCCCTAGAGGCAATAATAAAGTTATTATTTATTTCCTCATATCATGATAAATGTTTATTATTCATGCTAGAATTGTATTAACCGGAAACATGATACATGTGTGAGTACATAGACAAACATATAGTCACTAGTACGCCTCTACTTGACTAGCTCATTAATCAAAGATGGTTATGTTTCCTAACCATAGACATGTGTTGTCATTTGATTAATGAGATCACATCATTAGGAGAATGATGTGATTGACATGACCCATTCCGTTAGCCTAGCTCTTGATCGTTTAGTATATTGCTATTGCTTTCTTCATGACTTATACATGTTCCTGTAACTATGAGATTATGCAACTCCCGTTTACTGGAGGAACACTTTGGGTGCTACCAAACATCACAACGTAACTGGGTGATTATAAAGGAGTACTACAGGTGTCTCCGAAGGTACATGTTGGGTTGGCGTATTTCGAGATTATGTTTTGTCACTCCGATTGTCGGAGAGGTGTCTCTGGGCCCTCTCGGTAATGCACATCACTATAAGCCTTGCAAGCAATGTAGCTAATGAGTTAGTTACGGAATGATGTATTACGTAACGAGTAAAGAGACTTGCCGGTAACGAGATTGAACTAGGTATTGGATACCGACGATCAAATCTCGGGCAAGTAACATACCGATGACAAAGGGAACAACGTATGTTGTTATGCGGTTTGACCGATAAAGATCTTCGTAGAATATGTGGGAGCCAATATGGGCATCCAGGTCCCGCTATTGGTTATTGACCGGAAACAAGTTCTAGGTCATGTTTACATAGTTCTCGAACCCATAGGGTCCGCACGCTTAACGTTTCGTTGACGATATAGTATTATATGAGTTATGTATGTTGGTAACCGAATGTTGTTCGGAGTCGCGAATGAGATCATGGACATGACGAGGAACTCCGGAATGGTCCGGAGATAAAGTTTGATATATGGGATAATAGTGTTTGATCTCCGGAAGAGTTCCGGAATTCACCGGAAGGGGTTCCGGATGTTTCCCGAAATGTTTGGGTACGAGAACACATTATTTGGGCCAAAGGGGAAAGCCCACAAGGTTTTTGGAAAGCGCAAAAGAAAGTTTTGCGGAGTCCAGGGGCCAGACGCCAGGGTCCCTGGCGTCTGGGTCCAGACGCCGGGAACCCTGGCGTCTGGCCCTGGAGTCCGAGAAGGACTCTTGCCTTTCGGGTGAAACCGACTTTGTGGAGGCTTTTACTCCAAGTTTCGACCCCAAGGCTCAACATATAAATAGAGGGGCAGGGCTAGCACCAAAGATAGATCAAGAAACACCAAGCCATGTGCCGGCAACCCCGTCCCCTCTAGTTTATCCTCCGTCATAGTTTCTGTAGTGCTTAGGAGAAGCCCTGCAGAAATTGTTCTTCACCAACACCGTCACCACGCCGTCGTGCTGCCGGAACTCATCTACTACTTCGCCCGTCTTGCTGGATCGAGAAGGCGAGGACGTCATCGAGTTGAACGTGTGCAGAACTCGGAGGTGCCGTGCGTTCGGTACTTGGATCGGTCGGATCGTGAAGACGTACGACTACATCAACCGCGTTGATAAACGCTTCCGCTTAGCAATCTTCAAGGGTATGAAGATACACTCCTCTCGTTGCTATACATCACCATGATCTTGTGTGTGCGTAGGAAAATTTTGAAATTACTACGTTCCCCAACATCTCCCTCCCTGGTATCGGTGCACTGGGCCGATCAAGGCTGCCTCCAGTCGGCCCAATCAGTGCCAAACGGGCGAGTGCCCTTCCAGTTGGGCTGCAGCTCTATGAGAAGTTGCTCGATGCAGCCGAACGATCGCTACGTGAGCGAGGAGGAGAAGCTGGATATGTGGAGTTTTGAGAAGCCAGAGGAGATCAAAACATGCCCGAAGTCAAGAGGGCAAGCTTTGCACGGTTTGGTGTGATCATTCGTGAAATTACAGCAGGTGCTAGTGTGTTTATTTCATGCAGTATAGTTTATGGAAGTAGGAGTTCGAACTAAAAACAAAAAACAAAAAAAAAATTACGAGGTTCACAATCTAGCGAAGCGTGCTTTAACTTTAGGGGCTAGCCGCCATGCTGGGTTAGATCAGCCCGATGATCTTCCTTTCCTTTCGTTCATGTAAATATTATGATGATTTAATAAAACTTCGCGAGATTGTCTTAAAAAAAACTGAAGTGCAGGCTGAAAACTGGACACACCGCTATTCTGTATCGTCTGCCTGTACAGCCCAGATAAAAGCCCAGCACAGCATACTCCTCATTCACTTCCCCCGTCTTCCAGTTCTACGCCACACCTCACCTCACCTCGCCGCCGCGCACCCAAACCCTCGCCGGCCGGGACGGGAGCACCTCAAACGGGCTCCCTCGCCGTCACTCGCTTCTCGCCCGGTAAGTACGCCACATTCGCCGTAGATCCTCGGTTCCTTCCTTCCTGCTCCCCTCACCGATGTCGATGGATCTCAAATCTCTCCTCCTCCGCCCCGTTCGCAGGTTGACCGCCGCCTCTCCCCACGGCGATGGCGGACGGCTCCAAAGACGTCAGCAGGCGGCGGAATCCAGCGGACAAGCTCACCGAAGACCTCCTCGTCGAGATTCTGTCGCCCCTGCCGTACAAGTCGCTGTGCCGGTTCAAGTGCGTCTCCAAGCGGTGGCGCGGCATCATCTCCCACCCCGACCACCGCAAGGCGCTGCCGCAGCACCATCTCCATGACCTCGCCGGATTCCTCTACTCGAGCCGCAGCCCTGACTATTTATTGATTCGCAATTTCACCCATGTCTCCACGGGAGGTCGCCCTCCTATGGACCCTTCGCTTCCCTTCCTGCCTAACTGTGACAGGTTCAACCTCCTGGACAGCTGCAACGGCCTACTCCTCTGCAGCCGCTTTGAGACCGCTGATTCGCGGGCATTTGATTACGTATTGTGCAATCCTGCCACAGAGAAATGGCTTGCCTTGCCGTTGCCGCGCTTCTTCAGCAAGTGGCAGACAGCTCGCTTGGGGTTTGACCCGGCTGTCTCCTCGCACTTCCATGTGTTCCAGTTCCTGGAGGATGGGGCTGATACAGACGACGATGTTGACGATAGTGATGGCCACGTCAAAGGGGTTGAGATCTACTCGTCCAAAACCGGCGCCTGGAGTCACAAGGACAGCGGTTGGGGCTTCCCAGCTAGGATATTGAGTTTAAGTGCCTTTGGCAAGGGTTTTCTGCATTTGGTTACCATCGAGCCTGCGGTGGTGGTGGCAGTGGATGTGGAGGGAACTACTTGGAGGGTTATTCCTATGCCATGCAATCTGTTTGGCCCTGAAATAGATCTTGCTGTCGGGTTCACTGATCTGTCTCAAGGGCGTTTGTATTTAGCAAATATTGATCATCGTGATGGTCACAAACTATTGATCTGGGTTCTTGAGGACTACGGCAGTGAAGTGTGGGTCTTGAAGCACAGCGTTAGGCCTTTTGATCTATTTGGAGTCAAGTATGTCCATCAGGGAATCAGGTTTCACATTGTCGCCCACCACCCGCAACGAAACATGATTTTCTTAGTTTTTGGGCATGACAAAGTACTCGTGTCTTATGAAATGGATAGTGGAAAAGTGCAGTTCATCCGCGATCTTGGAAATGGTTCCATGGGACCCTATCGTCCTTATGTTCCCTTGTACTCGGAGGAATTGGCAGATTGGAACTGATAGTCTGACTTGCATATCGCCGTTCCATTGTCGACCTTTCAGATAATGTTGAATCATAGGTTCCTTGTAATATCAGCAGCTATCCGGTTAGATCCTTCTGATGTTGTGTTACTTCTCTTTTGTTGTCGATTGTACTCTGTAGCCTCACTTTATGGGGCTAACTGTTCCAGTTAACTTAGTAGTGCTAGCTGCTTGTCTTGTGTAAACATATACTATGTGTTTATGGTTGGTACCAGCATACGGGCAGCAGCCTTTGCTATTTAACTTTATGGAGCTACCATTTATTTGTACCAAGGCTGCTGTTTGTGATGTCCAGATTGTTGTGTTGGGCTACTTAGGGATGCCCTCTTTTACAGATAGTGTATGTGTATTCTATGTTGAATACTCCCTCCATTCCTATATATAGTGCGTATTAGTTTCTTGCAAGAATTCCACAATGTAGTGAGTATGAAGCACTTTGGACAAGAATTACCCCTAGCTTTTCACTGGAGATGCAGCACATCCACATGCCTATGTACGGAGAGTGTGCATGCAGGGTTACTATGGTCTAGAAGTACATCTGCACATCATGCCTTGGTCTTGGAGCCTCAAACCATGCGCACTACATATTGGACTAGAGGGAGTATTATTGTGCATGTTAGCTATGTAATTGTATGGGCAGTAAAACATGGGGGGGAATTTATGTTTTATTCCTCTTGTCATTGTAGTGAACAGTAGAGCATGTCAGTTTATGTTCCTTTGCTCCTGTCATGTTGAAATGATCTGCACTAGTGAAGCAAAGCTATTCTTTTCTGTGAGATGCTATTTAGTCTGGAGTTTACAGCATCAAAGGTAAAAATTTCTTCATTCCATCAATATAACAGCTTGATTCACTCTGTTTAGTCCGAAACTAACCTTGTGTTGATTTGATCTAGAAAAATTGTCTGATTCACCTCCTGCTGTACTTAGTTGCAGTGTCTGATCTTTGCCTACGGATGCCTTGAACTGTCGTTTAATTTGATACAGAAGGATAGGTGCCATCTTTTTCAGAGCCTCTACGGTATATGCAGATTATTTATCGGGATATTTACAGTATAACTCTCTGAATTTTTAGCCTCCGTGCGCCCTCCTGACCTTGTCCCTGCTGATGCCTCACGTCCAAATGGGTATTAAACAAACAGATTTTGCAGCGTCCAAACAGATTTTGCAGCTCCCGAGCTTCCTCCGTCCAAAAAAAACTTGTCCCAAACTTGTTTCTCAAATAGATGTATCTAGCACTAACTTGATGCTAGATACATCCATTTGAGGAACAAACTTTTTTGGGCGGAGGGAGTATTAAATAACAGATTTTGCAGATTGCCAGCTCAGGTGTAACTTCAGAATGAATTCTACGTGTTAGAAATCCAAGGTGCATCTTGATCGGATGAGGGCAAGCAATCCCAACATTGCTGGTCCGATCATCTCCACGACGGACATTCGTGCCGTTCGATCATCTCTACAACATTCGCTCATAATATTGAGGAAGCTCGGGAGCGAGTAAACCACAAGGCTCGAAAACAAACACAATGATGTAACCTCTCCAAGTGAGATGACCAGGCCCAGAATCCATCTTCAGGTCAGGCGCTGATGAGCACATTGAAATATCCATATGGCAATGATATTGCTCCCCAGCTACCTGGATGGATCTCTTTTCTTCCTGAAAAATGATACGAGTTTCTCTGAAAATATGATGCAAGACAACCAATCCCACTCTCTCACCTACTGTACATGAGAAGCTGCAAACAGGGCATTACTACTATCTTGCACCCAACCAAACCCTAACACCACACATAGGTACAATCACTTGCTCATAGACAAAAACCACTTCCGCTCAACAGTAACTTAGATAAACAAAACCGAAGCTCAAACATGTTCCTTATACTCCCTCCGTCCCAAAATTCTTGTCTTACATTTGTCTAAACATGGATGTATCAAGTCACGTCTTAGTATTAGATACATCCATATCTAGACAAATTTAAGACAAGAATTGTGGGAATATACTACCAGTACACGTTTATTGTTCTTCAGCAGAAGGCATTTCAGCTACGGGGACAGGAAAATGGCTCGCCGAAATCAGGCCTTGTAGACGGCTCTGGCCTTCTCGGGGATCCGGTCCTCACCCTCTTGCCGTGGATGACCGCTGACATGGACCGGTGGCTCTTGCTCGGTTGGTAGTACTCCCTCTATCCGAAAATACTTATCTTAAAAATGGATAAAATAGCGAAAATTCGAATCTGAGCCTGAGCTCATCTGCACCTGCGCTCACGAAAAAAATCAAAATAAATACTAGAAAAATTCAAAAAATTCCAAAAAAAATTGGATGGTGGACAATTTGATGCATGAGGGACGCTCCAATTTTCAAAACATTTGGACTTCTGTGCAGCTCTCAGCAAAAAAGACAAATCGGAGGTCTGTAAAAATGTGTACTGTTCATATACTGTTCTGGTCTGATTTGTCTTTTTTGCTGAGAGCTGCACAGAAGTCCAAATGTTTTGAAAATTGGAGCGTACCTCACGCATCAAATTGTCTACCACCCAATTTCTTTTGGAACTTTTTGAATTTTTTTGAATTTTTTACGAATTTTTTTTTGACCGGGTGCAGATGCCCCCGGGCACCGAAACGCCGTTCTCATAAAATAGATGTATCTATAACTAAAATAAGTCTAGATACAACCATTTCTAGGACAAGTATATCCGGACGGATAGAGTACTTGCGAACCTGCCATCACAGGAGATGTTATCAACGCATTTTTTAAATTACCGGGGACTCTGAGTCAAAACCAATACAGCACATATCTTGATGAACCTGCTATCCTGCTACTCTCTATACTGAATGCCCATCCCTATCAATGCATTAACCCTTTCTTGACTCAAAATTACTGCCTTTCCTAGTTCATATCTGCAAGACCTTCAGTCCGGTACTCCGATAAAAGTAAGAAGAGTCCAGCATATTGTAAAATGTTTCAAGGATTCAGTACTTTGAATACATTCTGCAAATTCACCATTCACTTGAGTGGTGAAATGCAGCAGTGAAAATGGGTATGGCTTATTCACTATTCATGCTATTCACATACAGTACTTCACAAGGTAAGATGTGAAGCACCATTATCAGATATGGATAAACGACAACACCTCTAGGTTGTTACCCAAAAACCAAATATGGGCAGGGGATGCTGATAGACATACCTGTCCAATCCCGATGGCGATCTCCGAATAAAGCAGACCGACAGGGCCTGAAGAGACATGAATTCTGAACATTGAAGCAGGGTTGTACACCACCAGGTTCAGGGAGCAGTTCAGCGTGACCATCTTGATTGGAACCCCACTGTGGTCTGTACCCTCTCCAGCATAGAAGTCATCCATGGCTATGCTCTGTGCAAAAACAGAGTAAAATGTAGTTCTTGGTTAGAACAATTTTTACAGAACCTTCATATTCAAAGCGGGGTATGTTTGGAAACTTCAGGAGAGAAAGCGGAACACATAGACTAATAAGGAAAAAACAGAAGAAAAAATAATTATGCGCAGACCAAAACAGACCAGAGGGACAACATGTTTCGATTTCTATCTTTTTCATTCACATTGTACATTTTTTTATACATATAAACATTTGTTTTATACGTATTCAACATTTTTCAAATATATGAGTAACCTTTTTCAAAACATAATTTTTGCTGTCTACTTTTTTCATACACCTTGTATATTTATACATCGGAAACATTTTGTTATAAACCCCTGTTTTTTCTGTATACATCACGAACATCAGGGGGTCCTGTATACATCAGGGCACCCCTGTAAAAAGGTTAGTGAATTTGAACACACGATAGCAAATTTTAGAAATGTTCATGATTTTTTTTTCAAAAATGATCTCAAAATTGAAAAATAATACTTTAATTTTGAAAAATCTTCGCAAAATTTAAATAAAGTTCATTGGCTTAATGTTATGAAAACATGTTCATGTAAATGTTCATAACTTCAAAATGTTCAAGAATTTTATAAAATGCTCGCAAATTTGTAAAAAATGTTCAACTTAAAAAATCATGATTTTTTAAATGTTCGTGAATTCAAAAAATACTCATGATTTCAATAAAATTTCATGATTTCAAAAAATATTCATGAATTTGAAATATGTTTTCAGAATAACAAAAGGAAAAAACAAAGGATTTATTTAAAAAATAAAAAAATCAGGAAAAACAAAGAAAGAAAATTAAAAAAGGAAGATCAGAAAAGTAAAAGATAAAAGAAATAAAACACTAAAAGAAAAGAGAGAAAAACCGGTTCATGCCTACTTAGGCCAGCCCATTTCGAAACATAGCGAATAGGAGTTCACGTTTTGTCGCTATCAGTCGACCTACTCGAGCAACCTGCGGGCTACGACCGAACAGAGGGATGTGGACATGTTAGGTCCAAGGAAAACACTTGTTTTAAACCGGATGAAAACAGCGAAACGCAAGCCGCCTGGAGCGATCGACACGCGTCCCAGCTGGGCCCCAGGCGCCGCTTATTCCTCTCTCTTATCCGATACAGCGACGCACACAACCACGAAAGTACCGTTCTACAGCCAGGAGCAAATGCTCCTGGTGTAAACAGTAAAATCAAAAAAATAAAAAAAAAATTTAAAAAATTCTGAATTTTTTTTGTGACATACTTTCACAAGTGTTTTTTGTGCATGATAATTTTCATCACGAAATCACATTCGTGGAAGTCGTGCTGAGAAAAACAAAGTCAAAGCTTCAAAATACTTTTGTAAGTAACATTTTCAGAGCATCGATTTTGTTTTTTTACCACACCTTCCATCAATGTGATTTCGCGATGAAATTTTACATGCACAACAAACATTTGTATAAGTATGCCAAAAAAAATCAGATTTTTTTGACAATTTTTTGAATTTTCTTATTTTACTGTTCACACCAGGAGCATTTGCTCCTAGGTGTAGAAACTCCACTTCCACACAACCACACATTTTTCTCACCCCTGTACATCGTCTTCCTCGCTCAGTTTTTTCCATCCCGCAGACCTCTCCTCTCCTTTGCCTTCCTCTTCCTCTAGATCAGAACCAACGCCGGCCAGCGCTGCTAAAAGCTTCTACTTCTCGTTTGTGTGCGCTGTCAGGAGGAACTGCCCTTTTTCAGCAGCCGCTCCTCCTTCCCGCTGCTGCAAAGCATAAGGACAACCTCCACTTGCCTGCACGAGCAACGGCGGCCACAGCAGGTGATGCAACAAGGTGTTGCTGCGACGATGCCAATGATCGAGGCTGCAGCAGGGGTCGCGCTCGCGCACTAGTTCCAGTGACTCTCGGTGCTACCATGCAGCGGTTGCCGGAGGCTCCGGTGCTGCAATGCAGCGCTCATCGACGTCTATCGGAGCTACGGTTCTGTCCTCATCGGCAGCTCCGCTGCTGCGATGAAGCGCTCTCCGGCGGCTCGTTACTACGATGCAGCACTCGCTGGCGTCTATCGGAGCTGCGATGCAACGCTCGTCGGGGGCATCGGTGCTGCTATGAAGCGCTCGCCGGCAGCTCCGTTGCTGCGATGCAGCACTCGCTGGCGTCTATCAGAGTTGTGATGCAGCACAACATGCTGCAATGGAGCACTCGCCGGCCTCTTTCGGAGTTGTGATGCAGCACGTGGTGCTGCAATGGATCACTTGCCGGCGGCTCCGGTGCTTCGTTGCAGCTCTCGCCGTCGGCTTCCTGGTGCTCCGATGGAGCGCTTTGCCAGCGGCAGCCGTGATGCTTTACAACGGGGACGGCCGGGATGCTACTCAGCAGTAGCAGGCGAGTTGTTGCGTTGCTACCTCTCAACGAGATCGAAGCAGGAGGGCTGATCGGTGCGATGAGAAGGAGAAAGTCATGCATGCATTGACCTATCCAAGGGTTGAGAGAAAGGGGATCGGATGGCTGGCAACCCGACTGATTTCTCAAGGAAATCAGTCGGTTGATGCGTAGCAACTCCCTAGGTCCAAACAGGAAGTGGGCGAATAGGTCGGAGAGAGCAACTTTGGCAATGAATCAAGCGGGTGTGACAACAACAAATCAAGTTTTACCGGTAGAAGGTAATCAGCTAGCAATCGTACCCATTGATACAACGTCGGTGAGCCCTCCACAAATGAGAGATCCCAAGAAGGCAAGGACGGCATCAGAAGTAAACGATGGTAACATTGCAGCAGCAGAAGTAGTTTTTGCGGGCCCTCTGGAGGGGTGCCTCCGGGCCCAATGAATATCTTTTGTTGGAACTGCCATTGTATGGACAAAGCCATGACAGTTCGGGAGCTTCGCGATTTCGCGAGAAAGTTTGCCCCTGCCGTGTTGTGCATAGTTGAAACTCAAATAAATGCAGCACGTGTAGAATCTTTAGCTAACACTATAGGTTATGATAAAGCTTATGCTATCAGTAGTAAAGGCAGGAGTGGTGGCATCGGTATCTTTTGGAGTAATAATACGGTTATTGAGATGTTGGGAGACTCGGTGTACCATATTGATGCAAAGGTTGAAGAAGTGGGACAAGATCCTTGGAGGTTGACGTGTCTATGGAGCACTGGTGGAGCTACGTGTATTAAATATAGGCCACGCACGGCCTGGCCAGCTAGTACCAAATGCAATGGAGGATTCAAAGTAGATTGAGGTGTGGAAAAAAATAGTGGATTTTCTTTGTACTGGCCCGCCCACAATTGATAGTGTAGCTCCGCCACTGCTATGGAGAGGCACAAACATATCTTAGGCACCAAACCTGGGATGTAATGAAAGGGATTAGTAGTTCGAGCGGTTACCCTTGGCTGTGCTTGGCCCATTTCAATGAAGTGTTACGTCCCAAGGAACATGAAGGAATAGATAACCACAACATTGGCCAAATTTAGGGTTTTCGAGACACGGTGGACGTCTACATGTTTCTAGATATCAACTATCAAGGTCGTTTCTCGAAATCATGATTTTTCTAACATGTTCATGAATTAAAAAAATACTCATGATTTCAATAAATTTCATGATTTCAAACAATATTCATGAATTTGAAAAATGTTTTCAAATAATAAAGGAAAAAAGAAAGTATTATTTTAAAAAATAAAAATAAAAATAAAAATCCTGGAAAATAAAGAAAGAAAATGAAAATGGAAAATAACAATAGAAAGGAAGATCAGAAAAAGATAAAGATAAAAGAAAGAAAACACAAAAAGAAAGGACAGAAAAAAGCTGTTTCAGTCCTGCTTGGGCTAGCCCGATATGAAACCTAGCCGTCGCCATGTGTCGTGTGTTGGGAGCTCCCTTCAGATTTCATTTTTTATGTACATGTTTTCGGCTTTTAGATTCATTTTTTGGCTTTTGCCTGATTTTCCCTAGGTTTTGAAGAAAAATGTTATTTTTTATTCCAGCACAAATCTTCAAAAAAAATGGTGCTCCCACGAGAAGCACGATTTTGTTTCTTGTGAAAATACATATTTGCTTATGTGAGAAGCATAACCTTTGTTTTCGCTAGAAGCTTAGCCTGTGCTTCTACAATTAGCAAATCCGTGCTTCTAAAAGCATCTCCAGCCATCGGCCCCCTAGGGGAATTGAAAAATCGCCGTCTGGGGACGAACCGGCGCTAAAATCAGCTTGGGGCGATTGCGTTCCCAGCCGCCACCCCCAGGTCGTCTCAGGCACCGATATCGGCCCAATTTTGGCGTAAATTTGCTCGCTTTTCATCCCACTTTCGGCGCAAAATCGGCCTGCTATCAATGCAAATCGGCCCATATTCACCGTGCTTCGGCGCAAATTCAACAGAAGCTACTTTTTATCACATGGTTCATCACAGAAAATCTATAGAAATCAAATAGTTCAACAACAAATAGTTCAATACAAATTATATAGTTCAACAAATAAAAACTCATATTTCATCACACGTCGAGCTAGGCGTTGCCCTTGAGCCTCCATAGGTGCTCCACTAGATCCTGCTGCAGTTGTTGATGCACCTGTGGGTCTCGGATCTCCTAACGCATATTGAGGAAGGCAGTCTAGGTTGCTGGTAGCTGGTGATCAACTTGGGCAAGAGGACCCTGCCTGTAATATGGTTCAGTGTCAAACACTGGCTCTTCTTGCTCGCTCTCAATGATCATGTTGTGCATGATGACACAACAAGTCATGATCTCCCATATTTGATCTTTCGACCAGGTCTGAGCGGAGTACCGGACAACAGCAAATCGAGATTGGACCACACCAAATGCCCACTCGACATCCTTCTTGCAAGTCTCTTGAACCTTCGCAAAGTGAGAGTTCTTGTCTCCTGGCACAGGGTTTGAGATAGTCTTCACAAATATAGACCATCTCGGATAGATGCCATCTGCTAGGTAGTATCCCTTGTTGTAGTGCCGCCCATTGACCTCGAAGTTCACCGGAGGGGAATGACCTTCAACAAGCTTGGCAAAGACAGGGGAGCACTGAAGTACGTTGATGTCACTGTGAGTTCTTGGCATGCCAAAGAAGGAGTGCCAAATCCAGAGGTCTTGTGTTGCCACTGCCTCAAGTACCACACTGCAACTGTCTTTGACGCCTTTGTACATCCCCTGCCAAGCAAATGGACAGTTTTTCCATTTTCAATGCATGAAGTTGATGCTTCCAAGCATGCCAGGAAATCCTCTTGCTGCATTCCATGCTAGGATCTGAGTAGTGTCTTTCAACATTGGGTGACCGCAAGTATTGCGGTCCAAATACTGCCACCACTGTCCTACAGAACTTGTAGAAACACTCAATGGTCATGGACTCGGCCATGCGCCCATAGTCGTCGAGTGAATCACCGGGAGCTCTGCATGCAAGCATCCTCATAGCTGTTGATGGGGGGATAGACCCTGGGTAGCCCCATCTGCACCTTAGCAGATTTCAAGACATCGGGGCTAGCCTAGCCCCTCAGTCCAACTGGCCGCAAGGCCGGCCTCCACGGCCGGCCGGAGCCAACCGGCCGCCCCCTAGAAGGCGACGCACCTCAGAAGGCAGCTAGGTATGGGCTGACTCCTGGCAGGCGGCCCATCGCCACCTCAAAGTCTGCACCTACCTGCTACGACAAGACCGGGCATGGCAACAATGCCACCTGCCACCCTCGAATCACGGAAGGAACGTGGATATAGTGCAGACGTACCAGGCGGACACCCTTCGCCTAGCACGACACTATAGCCACGCAGCCCATGACGATGCCTATGTCAGGCGGGGCCATGCCCCCACGATGGGCGGTCGGTGCGGCCCGCATGCGGCGGGCCCCACCAGGCCGCTTATCCTAGAAGACGACAAGGCCAGAGCAGGCGGCCTCAAGGGGAGGCCGACTCCTAGCAGGCGGCAACCCCTTGAAGACCCACAAGTGTATGGGATCTATCGTAGTCCTTTCGATAAGTAAGAGTGTCGAACCCAACGAGGAGCAGAAGGAAATGACAAGCGGTTTTCAGTAAGGTATTCTCTGCAAGCACTGAAATTGTAGGTAACAGATAGTTTTGTGATGAGATAATTTGTAATGGGTAACAAGCAATGAAAGTAAATAAGGTGCAGCAAGATGGCACAATCCTTTTTGTAGCAAAGGACAAGCCTGGACAAGTTCTTATATAGAGAAAAGCGCTCCCGAGGACACATGGGAATTATCATCAAGCTAGTTTTCATCAAGCTCATATGATTCGCGTTCGTTACTTTGATAATTTGATATGTGGGTGGACCGGTGCTTGAGTATTGTCCTTTCTTGGACAAGCATCCCACTTATGATTAACCCCTATTGCAAGCATCCACAACTACAAAAGAAGTATTAAGGTAAACCTAACCATAGCATGAAACAAGTGGATCCAAATCAGCCCCTTACGAAGCAACGCATAAACTAGGGTTTAAGCTTCTGTCACTCTAGCAACCCATCATCTACTTATTACTTTCCAATGCCTTCCTCTAGGCCCAAATAATGGTGAAGTGTCATGTAGTCGACGTTCACATAACACCACTAGAGGAGAGACAACATACATCTCATCAAAATATCGAACGAATACCAAATTCACATGACTAATAATAGCAAGACTTCACCCATGTTCCCCGGAACAAACGTAACTACTCACAAAGCATATTCATGTTCATAATCAGGGGGGTATTACTATGCATTAAGATATGAACATATGATCTTTCACCAAATAAACCAACTAGCATGAACTACAAGGAGTAATCAACACTACTAGCAACCCACAGGTACCAATCTAAGGTTTTGATACAAAGATTTGATACAAGAGATGAACTAGGGTTTGAGAGGAGATGGTGCTGGTGAAGATGTTGATGGAGATTGACCCCGTCCCGATGAGAGGATCGTTGGTGATGACGATGGTGATGATTTCCCCCTCCCAGAGGGAAGTTTCCCACGCAAAACAGCTCCGCCGGAGCCCTAGATTGGTTCCGCCTCGTGGCGGCGGAGTTTCGTCCCGAAAGCTTGCTTATTGTTTTTTCCAGGGTAAAAGACTTCATATAGCAGAAGATGGGCATCGGAGGGCTGCCAGATGGCCCACGAGGCAGGGGGCACGCCCCCACCCTCGTGGATGGTGGGTGGCCCCCCTCGGGTATTTCTTCCGCTGAATATTTTTTATTAATTCCCAAAATGACTTTCGTGGAGTTTCAGGACTTTTGGAGCTGTGCAGAATAGGTCTCCAATATTTGCTCCTTTTTCAGCCCAGAATCCCCAACTGCCAGCATTCTCCCTCTTCGTGTAAACCTTGTAAAGTAAGAGAGAATAGGCATAAGTATTGTGACATAACGTGTAATAACAGTCCATAATGCAATAAATATCGATAAAAAAGCATGATGCAAAATGGACGTATCACCCCTCCCCTTGGAGTCTGTGCCCAATTAACCAGAGGTGACGGGGTGTGGCTACAGTGATCGCCCACCAGGCGGCGGTACTGTAGCCATGCGCCCCCCGACCAAGCCATCGTCATCAGGGGCAGGGCTACAGTGTAGCCTGGTCCCCCTGGCCCGCAGGCAGCGGGCCTACCTATCGGTTGAGCTTACGGCAGCAGGTGGGACCCATCAGATGACGAGCCCCAGCAGCCGGCGGAGAAGCCAGAGCCCAGAGACACTAACGACCGGGTCCTAGGCCGAGCTGGATTACCATTGTACCCTGGGGGTAGGCCTATATAAACCCCCAGGGTCACCCATGCAATGGGTTCAACCTCTTTAGATCACACACACACACCCATAGCTAAGGAGAAGTAGTGCAAGCAGCCTTCTTCCTCCTCTAGCCCGAACAACTCAAGGAGCATCTTTGTACTTACTATTGATCATAGTGATGCTGAGACCCCGCAGAGCAGGACTAGGGGTGTGATCTCCATGGAGAGCCCCGAACCTGGGTAAGACCCAGCGTCGTTTGTGGTCTTGCCTACTCTCGCTTCTAGAGCCCGGCAATGTTCTATTGACCTCCTACATGATTAGCCACCCGTTGGCATATGTCGAGGAACTACCACGACATTTGGTGCCCACTGTGGGGCAAGGCGCACCGTTGTCCGGAGACACGTTTTGGACGGGAACCCATTTCCTTCCCCGTGAGCGCAGCCAGCCCGGCTCGCTCATTGGTGTCTGCACCGCCGATCTGCACGATGTGGAGGCCACCTGCGCCGGGAGCTCCCTTGCTAATCTCCTCGGCAGCGTCCACCTCGCCGACAAGCCTGCTTCCGACGTGGGTTTGGCCAACTCTAAGAGCTGCCTCATCGACCTCCTCGACAAACTCCACATCGTCAACGAGCCCGCCTCCGTCCTGGAGTCAGTTGGCTCCACCGATCCGCCCGTCGAGATGGCCATCGACTCCGACACGGCAGACGCCTACCCCGACCACGTAGAGATCATCAACGACCCGCTCCCTCATGCGGACAGCTTGACCAGCATCAGCACCGTCACAGAGGTGCTGGTCATCAGTCAGGATGGAGCCTCGGCCAGTGCGGGCCAGGATCTGATCCGTTCGACCCTGCAGCCCTCCCACCCCGGTCGAGGACAGCGCAGACAGCGCAACCCTAGAGGCACACCGCCTTTCGCTCCTCGACAACGCCAAGCAGCTGGCCGCTGCGAAGCGCCTCGCCGAGGCCTACCAGCGCGAGATCGACAGCGCCATAGGCGGCACTCCGGCTGCTGGAGAGCCCAGCCTGCTGGGCGCAGTCCGGCATCACGGCGCCACCATCACCAGCATCTTCGGGGCCGACCGCCCTGTCTATGCCACGCCCGCTGAGAACCTGCGCGTCGCCCAGGCAACAGCAGAGGAGTTGGACAACCTAGAGGGCGACGAGAGGCGCCACATGAAGGAGCGCCTGCAGCAGCTTCTCGATGCGGCCGCCATCCAACAGGAAGCTGCCCGCTGTGCGGCAGAACCTGACGAGCCAGATGAGACCCGCCTCCATCCCCGAGAGCACGGTGCAACCTCTCGGTCCCCGACCGGTGGCCGAGGCGACCCGGAGCTGGCTGCAAGCCGCAGTCGGCGCACACACATCTCGATTGATCGTGACGCCGACGGCCGCCCAAGAGCAGTGGAACGGCGCAACGACTGCCCGCTTCTCCCGCGCAGGGAGAGGCACGCTTCTCCGCTGCCTGTTGGGCACCTGACTCTCGGAGACCGGATAGGTCACCGCGAGGGAATCAGAGAAAACGATGCTCGCCATCGGATCAACCGACTTGCTCGATCCCTGGCGGAAGAAGAAAAAGATACGGTCGGCCTGCCCTGTTTTGGCCGCCGCATCAGAAATGAGCCCTTCCCCAAAGGATTCTCGCTCCCACGAGACACTCCCAAGTACAACGGCTCCATGAAGCTAGAAGATTGGCTAGCCGACTACTCCACCGCCGTCAACATAGCAAACGAAAACAAGTGTGTTGCCATGAAATACGTTCCGCTCATGCTCCAGTTCACGGCCCGGACATGGCTGAACAGCCGCAAGCCGCATAACGTCAACAGCTGGCTAGACTTCTCTGACGTCTTCATCCGCAACTTCACCGGCACTTACAAGCGGCCGCCCAAGCCTCGACAACTTTCCTTGTGTGTCCAAGGCCCGACTGAGTCCACTCGTGACTATCTAACACGCTGGGGCGAGCTGCGCAACTCCTGCGAAGGTGTGCACGAGGCGCATGCCATAGAGTACTTAACGACCGGGTGCCGAGAGGGCACCTTGCTCAAACACAAGCTTCTCTGTGACGAGCCAGCTACTCTAGACGAACGGCTGGTCATAGCGGACAAGTACGCCACGGCCGACTCCTACATGAAGTCGGAGCTCCGAGTAGACGCGACCGGGAAGGTGCTCCCTCAGGCTTCCCAAACGCCGGCTGGTGACGCCAACATGTGTCAGTAGAACGACAACAAGCACAAGGCCCAGCAGCCGGCTTCCAGCAGCCGGCGGGTAGCAGCAGTCAAAGAGCAGTAGCCGACTGGTCAGCCCAGCACCAAGCAACAAAAAACTGGCAAGGGAGCGTGGTTGCCCGGCCTCTCCTTTGAGCAATCCCTTGATGCCCCGTGCAAGTTCCACAGTGGCGCGAAGCCATCCAACCACACCACTCGGAAAGTGCAACTGGCTAGCTCAGATCGCCAAGGGCGAGGCCCTCCCGCCTCCCCCGCCAGCCGGCCCTCCAGCTCCAGCCGTTCAGCAGCCGGCAGCCCGACCAGTTGGCACCGCTCAAGACAAGCTCCCTAAAGAGCATGCCGCTTACGTCGTCTTCACAAGCAAAGCCGGCGACAGGCACAGCAGGCGGCGACAACACAGAGAGGTCAATGCTGTCATTACAGAAGCTCCCACCCGCATGCACTGGTCCGAGAAGCCTATCACTTGGAGCCAAGCTGACCACCCGGCTGTGATGCCCAACCCGGGCTCATATGCCCTGGTGCTCGAAGTAACCTTTGCAACGGAGAGGCGGAACTGCTGTTTCGGCCGAGTGCTGATAGATGGTGGCAGCAGCATCAATATCCTGTACAAAGATACCATGGACCGACTGGGCATCAAGGCCAAGCAACTTCAGCTAAGCTGGACTATTTTTCACGGCATAGTTCCGGGCCTGTCCTGCTCCCCAATTGGCAAGATAAAGATTGACGTCCTCTTCGGCAACAGAGATCATTTCTGCCGCGAGCCAATCTGGTTTTAGGTGGTTGACTTGGAAAGCCCCTATCACACGCTCTTGGGCCACCCTACACTGGCCAATCATGATGGTCCCTCACTATGCATACTGGAAAGCCAAGATGCCAGGCCTCAAGGGCATCATCACTGTTGCTGGAGATTACAAGAAGTCACAAGACTGTGCAGCTGCCAGCAGCCGGCTGGCCGAGTCCCTCGTCATAGCTCAAGAAAGACAGCTCCTCGATCGAATGGTAGCAATGGCCAGCGAGAAGCCGGCATGCCAACTGATCCCAAGGAAGCTGAAGCAGGGGCCTCATTCCAGCCGGCCAAAGAGACCAAGCGGATTCCCTTGGACCCGGACCACCCGGAGAGATTTGCTGTCATGGGCACTGGCCTCGACAGCAAATAGGAAGGCAAGCTCGTCGATTTCCTTTGTGAGAATCGAGACATCTTTGCATGGTCCCCCAAAGAAATGTCGGGTGTCCCGATGGATCTCGCCGAGCACAAACTTCATGTAAGGTTAGATGCCAAGCCGGTGAAGCAACCCCTCCGCCGCCTGTCCGAAGAAAAGAGAAGGATTGTTGGAGAAGAAGTCGCCCGACTGCTAGCAGCCGGATTCATTATGGAAGTGTTCCACCCGAACTGGCTTGCCAACCCGGTCCTTGTGCTGAAGAAGAACAACAAGTGGCGCATGTGCATTGATTACAGCAGTATCAACAAAGCCTGCCCCAAAGATCCATTCGCACTGTCGCGAATAGACCAAGTGATCGACTCCACAGCCGGATGCGAGCTGTTGTCTTTCCTTGACCGGCTACCACCAGATCAAGTTGGAACCGGCTGATCGACCGAATACCGCCTTCATCACGCCATTCGACGCCTTCTGCTACATCACCATGACGTTCGGCTTCAGGAATGATGGCGCCGCCTTCCAACGCTGTATGTAGAAGTGCTTGCTCAAGCAACTCAGACGCAATGCCCCACGTTTACATGGACGACATTGTGGTGAAGACGGAAAAGCGTGGCACCCTGATGGAAGATTTGAAAGAAAGCTTTGAAAATCTGTGTCGCTTCAACATCAAGCTCAACCCGGAGAAGTGTGTCTTTGTTGTGCCAGCCGGGCAGCTCCTGGGATTCCTTGTCTCAGAATGCGGCATCGAATGCAACCCTGTGAAGATCAAGGCCATCGAGAGAATGGAGAAACCTACCAAGCTGCATGACGTGCAGAAGTTCACCGGGTGCCTGGCATCCCTCAGCCGCTTCATCAGCCAGCTGGGCGAAAAGGCACTCCCCCTGTACCAGCTCATGAAAAAAACCTTTTGCTTCGAGTGGAACAACCAGGCGGACACCGCCTTCCTCCTGCTCAAGCGGATGATGTCAACGCCGCCTATCCTGGCGGCCCCGGCTGCTAAAGAGCCTATGCTCCTCTACATCGCCGCAACCAACAAAGTTATCAGCACGGTGATCGTCGTCGAGCACCCAGAAGCCAGCAAGGCACAGTCGGTCCAGAGGCCAGTATATTACTTGAGCAAGGTCCTGTCAGCCTCCAAGCAGAATTACCCCCACTACCAGAAGATGTGCTATGGCATGTACTTTGCCGCCAAGAAACTGAAGCAATACTTTCAAGAGCACTCCATCACGATCGTCTGCACCGCACCCCTTGCCGAGATCATAGGCAACGGAGATGCCTCTGGCCAGGTGACCAAGTGGGCCATCGAGCTGGCTCCTCACACCATCTTCTACCAACCCTGCACTGCCATCATGTCCCAAGCACTGGCCGACTTCCTTGTCGACTGGGCCGAGTCCCAGTACCTGCCGCCAGCTCCAGACTCCACGCATTGGTGGATGCACTTTGATGGCTCAAAGATGCGCACCGGTTTGGGAGACGGCATTGTTCTCACATCTCCCAAAGGCGACAAGCTGAAGTATGCGCTGCAAATCCACTTCACCACCTCCAACAACATAGCCGATTATGAAGCGCTCATCTTCAGGCTCCGACTGGCCAAAGAAATCGGCATTCACCGCATCCTCTACTACGGCGACTCGGACTTGTTGGTCCAGTAGTCGTCTGGCGACTGGGAGGCCAAGGATGCCAACATGGCAAGCTACCGCTTCGTCGTCCAACAGATGAGCGACCACTTTGACAGGTGCGAGTTCATCCATGTGCCACGGGCTGACAACGACGCAGCAGATGCTCTCGCCCGCATCGGCTCCACCCGACAAGCTATACCATCCGGCGTCTCCCTCGAGTGCCTCCGCAAGCCGTCCATCAAGCCTTCACCAGAGTCCGACTCCATCTTCGTGCCGGCTGCCCTAGGAACAGCCGGATCCGGCTCAGGGACTTTAGTAGTCGGCGCGGGGACTTCAGCGGCTAGCTCGGGGACTTCACCAAGCGGCCCGGGGGCTGCAGCACCAGCACCCGACCCAGCGCTCCCAGCAAGCGGCCCGGGGGCTTCTATAGTTGGCCAGGGGACTTCATCAGCGCCATCCGGAGTGGCCGGCTCCAGCCCGCCGCCTCCCAACCCGCCCCATCGTATCAGTCGCCGTGTTCAAGTGGTGGCGGCCCCATCTTGGGCACAGCCCATCTGTGACTATTTTGTCAGCCGCGTGCTGCCAACCGATTAGGTGCTAGCAAGATAGATCCAGCGCAGAGCAGGCTCCTACACCATTATCAATCAAGAGCTCGCAAGGCGGAGTGTGACTAGCGTTCACCAGCGCTGCGTAGAACCAGAGAAAGGCATGGAGATCCTCAGAGATATACATCAAGGCGAATGTGGCCACCATGCTGCCTCCAAGTCCCTTGTGGCCAAAGCTTTCCGCCATGGATTCTTCTGGCCGACTGCTTTGGATGATGCCAAAGAGTTAGTCAAGAAGTGCAAGCGGTGCCAGGTGTTCAGCGCCAAGCAACACCTGTTGGCCTCCACCCTCAAGACCATCCCCATCACCTGTCCCTTTGCCGTGTGGGGTTTGGATATGGTAGGCCCGTTCAAGACGGTGGCATGACCCATCTGCTGGTCGCCGTGTACAAGTTCACCAAATGGATAGAAGCAAAAGTGCAAAACCAATCAAGAAGCTGGAAGGGCCGACTGCTGTCACATTCATCGCCAACATCACTGTCAGATATGGCGTTCCTCACAACATCATCACTGACAACGGCACCAACTTTGCCAAAGGCGCCTTGGCCCGTTTCTGCACAAATCAGGGCATCCGATTGGACTTAGCATCTGTTGCCCATCCGCAGTCAAACGGCCAGGTGGAGCAAGCAAACGGCCTCATCTTGTCCGGCATCAAGCCCCGCCTGATCGAGCCACTAGAGCGGTCGAACGGCTGTTGCAACGAGCTTCCCGCCGTCCTCTGGAGTCTTCGAACCACGCCGAACAGATCAACGGGCTTCACGCCCTTCTTCCTCGTGTACGGTTTCAAGGTGATCATCCCCACATGAGTTCGACTCGCCTCGGGTTGCCATGTACACGGAGGCGGAGGCCAAAGAGGCGCGAGAAGACGGTGTTGATCTATTGGAAGAGGCCCGAATGCTAGCATGCAACCGGTCCGCCATCTACCAGCAGAGCCTACGCCGCTACCACAACAGGAAGGTCAGGCCACGTTCTTTCCGTGAGGGCAACCTTGTGCTCCGCCTGATCCAGCGACCAGCCGGACAGCACAAGCTCGCGACACCTTGGGAAGGCCCCTTCATCATCAGCAAGGCCTTGGGCAACGACTCGTACTACCTCATCGACGCCCAGAAGCCCAGGGCGCGCAAGAGATGCACAGCCAGCAACGAGACGGAGCGACCATGGAATGCAAATCTGCTCCGCCCATTTTACAGTTGATTTGAGCGTATGTATCATGCCAACTTTTGTATTAATTAAAAGACCTCAGGTCCCCCAAGGAGAACTCGGGGGCTACCTTTTTATCTATCTATGAGCTAAGCTTATGACATGACTGGAGTTTTTTCATTCCTGCCGCGTCCGGGTTCCGGTCAGTCGGCCCGGGGGCTCGCCGCCTTGTCCTAAGTTTGCACCAGCCGGAGCCGGATAGTAGTGTGCCGACGCTAAAAAGCCCTCTATCCGCCCTAAGTCACTGCTTGCAGCACGGCTGGTCGACTCACGGGAGCTAAAGGCCGGAGCAGTCGCCCACACAAAATTCGGCTAAGGAAGAACGCTAACTTAGGACCAGTCGTCCCTCTGCCTCCCTCGTCCGGCTGCTTAGCAGCCGGCAGGCCGGCTTCTCGCTCGATCGAGCCATACTCTATGCGGCCTAAGTAACTTGCCCATTCTGAAGAACGAACAAGTCCCCGACCCAGCCACAGACCACAAAGCGGCTGTCCGGCTGGTAGGGAGGCGGCCAAGGAAACGCAGAACAACACAAAGCCAAAGAGAGAAAGGCAAAAATCGAGCAAGAATTTAAACTTATGTACATTGAAAAAGGCCAGAGGCCAGCATCCATGAAGTTTAAAATACACACCTAGTGGGTGGAGTTGCGCATACTTAACAGAATTATTTAAAAGAAATTACAGCACAGGACAAGACAAGGTAAATGTGGCCGCCTAGGCCAGAGAAGCAGCAGGCGGGTTCGAGGGGTCGGCGGAGGTGGCGGCGCTGGATGGTGGAGCGGCCGGCTGGCTGGTCTCGGTTTGGTCGGCAGCGGCAGCAGTCAGTGTAGCCACCCACGGCTCGCTGGTCGAAGCCTGGTCAGGCTGAGGCTAGCCACCCACTTCGCCTCCCGGCGCGACATCTTCATCCTCCTCTAAGTCATTGTCGTCATCGCCCTCGTCGCTGGAGGCAATTTCTTCCGCCGAGTCCTCCTCGCCCAGTTGGTCCAACCCAAACCAGCTCGGCGGCACCATATTGCCGTCAGCATCCAAGTTGGGGATGAAGACGACAATGTTGGTGTAGTCGGCGAGCGCTGCCGCACACCGGGTGAGCTCAGGGCCCACCTCCACCAGCTCGTCTGCGGCCTCCAGCTGGAAGGTAGCGAGTTGGGTCAAGTCCAAGTTGGGATACCATGCCTTGGTGAACTCCAGGGCCGTCTGAGCACCCACCCGAGCCGCGGTGCCCTTCCAGGCCTCGAAGCGGCCGATTGCAGACTCCAGCCACTCGGCAGTCCGGCCAGGGGTGCGCGAGATCCGAACTCCCCGCCAGACGGCGGCCAGCACCAGAGCACCGGCGCATTGCAGTCGGCGGAGCATCCGATGGGCCGGCTGCAGGGGAGTCTTGATGGCCAGGAGCTGCTCGCCGAGATTCTGGGGTGCGTTGGGCGCAATGTCCGCGCCCCCACCCTTCGCGTCGCGTGTCGTGCCTCGATGGCCTGGGTGACGGCGATGTAGTAGCCAGGGTAGTACTCCGAGAAGGAAAAAGATCAAAAAATGAAAAGATAGAAGCCGGCTCACATAGCAGCCGGCAGCCACTCAAGAAGACGAGAACTACTTACCATCGATCAAGTCCTCGATCTCCCTGTAGCCGGTGTTCAGGAACTCCTCCTTCTCGGCCCAGTTCGAGTGCTAAGTCTCAAACTCGGCCTTGAGGAGGTCCTCGCCGTCCTTCAGCTACCAGATCTCTGCCTTGTGCTGCTGGACCTCCGCCTTGTGCCTCTCCGCCTGGTCGGCCAGCTCCTTGTTCAGGCGCTCGCACTCCTGCGCCGCCTGGCTGCGCTCTAGCTCCTTAGTGCGGAGCTCGGTCTCGACCTCGCCCAGGCGCTGCTGCAGTGCAGTAGCCGCCTCTGCAAAGATAAAAAAAGAAGACATCATCATCAACAAGAAAAAGAAGAAGGTAGTTGCCGGAAGATCCGGCCCGACCGACTGCTCAGCAGTCGGTCCGAATCTCGGGGGCTACACCCAGCGAGTGCGTTGACACGCCCCCATGAGAAGAAAGACGGAACGCTTACTTCGGCTCTCGTTCAAGTTGCTGGTCCGCTTGGCCAGCTCCTTGACGTGGGAGTTGTAGGCGGCTGCGCGGAGGTTGTGGTAGTCCTGCAGCAAGGACAAAAGAAGAAAAGAAAAACAAGATTAGCACTCGGAACTCACCTTAAAGTTCCAAGCCGCATGCTCAGCAGCCGGCCCAGAACTTGGGGGCTACACCCAGTGGGTGCGCTAGCGCGCCCCCACGGAAGACTATGAGAAGATGAAGACAAAAAGCAAGCGCCGGGTAAAGCAAGCGCCTACCAGAACGACCGTTCGCGACGCCACGAACTCCTGCATGCACTTCTGGAGGGCGGCGCCCTGGGTGGCAAGCTAGGTCTGGATGTCCTGCACCGACACGTTCAGGACGCCACTGAGGGAGTCCTGGATTAGGGGGTATCAGGATAGCCGGACTATATACTTTGGCCGGACTATTGGACCGTGAAGATACTAGACTCAAGACTTCGTCACGTGTCCGAATGGGACTCTCCTTTGCGTGGAAGACAATCTTGGAGATCCAGATATTAGATCTCCTTCTTTGTAACCGACTCTGTGTAAACCCTAGCCCCCTCCGATGTCTATATAAACCGGAGTGTTCGGTCTGTAGAGGGACAATCATAATCATAATAGGCTAGCTTCTAGGATTTAGCCTCTACGATCTTGTGGTAGATCAACTCTTGTAATACTCATATCATCAAGATCAATCAAGCAGGAAGCAGGGTTTTACCTCCATCGAGAGGGCCCGAACCTGGGTAAAACATTGTGTCCCTTGCCTCATGTTACCATTAGCCTTAGATGCACAGATCGGGACCCCCTAGCCGAGATCCGCCGGTTTTAACACCGACGTTGGTGCTTTCATTGAGAGTTCCTCTGTGTCGTCGCCGCAAGGCTTGATGGCTCCTTCAATCATCAACAATAACGCGGTCCAGGGTGAGACTTTTCTCCCCGGACAGATCTTCGTGTTCGGAGGCTTCGCACTATGGGCCAATTCGCTTGGCCATCCGGAGCAGATTGACAACTACGCCCATGGCCAGCAGGTTAGGTTCGGAAACCTGAACTACACGGCTGATATTCGCGGAGACTTGATCTTCGACGGATTCGAGCCTACGCTAGGAGTGTAGAATAGTCACGACGAGCATGGCTTAGACCTGCTGTCGGACAATACTCGGGATATCGCACCTGCAGGAGCCCCGGACCTAAATCCGGGGCAGATTGCATCGACCGAGGACGGGTGGTTGGACCCCGCCCCAGAAGCCGCACATTCATCGGTGGTAAAGCCAAACACAGACTTCACCCCCAAGGAAGCCTGTGTCTCCGGACCCCCGGACTTGTGTCCGGCTGTAGGTTCCGGACTGCGCGCCCCCGAGCCTGCCGATTCTGGTTGGGCTCCGGTAATGGAATTCACCGCTGTGGATATCTTCTAGCACTCGCCCCTCGGTGACATGCTGAATTCATTAAGGTCTCTCTCTTTGTCAGGAGGTTCTTGGCCGAATTATGTCCGGCTTGAGAGGGAAGAAGGCAACGAAGAAATTCGTTCCCCACCCACCACCCACTTTATAGCCACTGTCGACGATGTAACAGGCATACTTGACTTCGACTCCGATGACACCAATGGTACGGACGTCGGTGCAGGGGACGATTCTGAACCACCACCCAAAGGGCGCTGGACTGTCACCTCACCATACGATATATACATGGTGGACACACCTAAGGAGGACAATGGCGACAAAACGGGGGATAAAACCCCCGGACAAATGCCAAAACAACGGTGCGGACGCCGCTCTAAGCCCAGCCACAACAAAAACAGCGATAACAACGCTAGAAGGATCGACACCCCAGTCAACTCCAAAGGCAACAACGACCGTATGGACCCAGCGATGGAGCAGGATGAGCCAGGTCACGCCGAACACAGCCCGGAGCAGACGCCCGATCACAGTGATCCCGAGGGCCGAACTCATCAACCCGCCCCGGGAGAGGAGCACAGTCCAGACGATGATGCATTCATCATCCCGGAAGAACGTTTGGAACGAGATAACCTCCACAGAAGGCTTATGGCCACTGTGAGAAGTCTAAAGAAGCAGAAGCAAAGGCTTAAGGCCGCACAGGAAACGCTCAATCGCAGATGTAATAAAGTGCTAGACACTAAAGAAAAATACGGCGACGATCGCCACACAAAGAGCTATCCAAAGCGCAAGCTGCTGCCAGAATTCGACGAGCAGGCCGTTCCACCGAAGAACAATACAGCCAGTAGGCTGGACCAACCACTTCATGACCGCAATAGAGCAGCTACTGACGCCGCACATGATTTACGTGAGCTCCTGGATAAAAAGGTCGGCGCGACCAGGTCCATCTATTGATCTAGAGGACACTCTCCGGGGCAGGATTATGGTCACCAAAATGATCAGACTGATCGAGTACCAGTTCGGAATAAGCACCGGACACAACAACAGTTGACAGCACGCCACAAACATGTCCAGATACAGAGGGGCCGCTCACCCTCTGTGCTTCACCGAAGAGGTACTGGACCACGAATTTCCACAAGGTTTCAAACCCGTGAACATAGAGGCATATGACGGAACGACAAACCCCGGGGTCTGGATTGAGGATTTTATCCTTCACATCCACACGGCTCGTGGGGACGACCTCCATGCCATCAAATACTTTCCCCTCAAGTTGAAGGGACCAGCTCGGCACTGGTTGAAAAGCCTCCCCAAAAACTCAATCGGAAGTTTGGAGGAACCTGAGGATGCTTTCAGGGCCAATTTTCAAGGAACATATGCCCGACCTCCGGACGCTAACGATTTAAGTCACATAATTCAACAGCCCGGAGAGTCCGCCCGCAAGCTTTGGAATAGATTCCTCACTAAGAAGAATCAAATTGTCGATTGTCCGGATGCTGAAGCCCTAGTGGCCTTCAAGCACAGTATCCGGGATGAGTGGCTCGCCAGACACCTCGGCCAAGAAAAGCCGAGGACAATGGCAGCCTTAACAAGCCTTATGACCCGCTTTTGCACGGGTGAAGACAGCTGGTTGGCCCATAGAGGCACCAGTGACCCAGGCACATCCAAAATTAGGGATGGCAACGGGAAGCCACGGCGCAATAAAAACAAACGTAGAAACAAGGAAGAAAGTCCGGACAACACAATGGTCAACACCGGATTCAGGGGCTCTCGACCCGGTCAACAAAAGAAGCCATTTAAAGGCAGCAAAGAGGGACCGTCCGGCCTGAACAAAGTCCTGGATAGACTATGCCAAATTCATGGCACCCAAAAAAACCTGCGAACCACACTCACAGAGAATACTGGGTCTTTAAGCAGGCCGACAAGTTAAATGCCGAACACAAGGGAAGGGAAACACCAAGTGAAGACGAGGATGAGCCTCGCTAGCCAAACACTGGGGGACAGAAAAAATTCCCACCAGAGGTAAAAATAGTAAACATGATCCATGCAGCTCACAAACCCAAGAGAAGGCACAAACGCGCGCTCAGAGACGCATACACTGTAGAGCCCATCACCCTCAAACTTAACCACTGGTCGGCCTGACCGATCACCTTCGATCATAGGGACTACCCGACTAGTATGCGGCACGGAGGATCAGCTGCCTTGGTGCTCGACCCAATAATCGACGGATACCATCTCACTCGCGTCCTCATGGACGGCTGTAGTAGTCTCAATCTAATATACCAGGACACTGTCCACAGGATGGGGATAGACCCATCCAGAATCAGCCAAAGTAACACCACCTTTGAAGGGGTGATACCAGGCGTTGAAGCCCGCTGCAGGGGCTCCCTCGTACTAGAGGTGACATTCGGTTCCCCAGACAACTTTAGAAGCGAAGAACTACTCTTCACCATCGCCCCCCTCCAAAGTGGTTATCATGCATTACTCGAGAGAACGGCCTTCGCCCGCTTCAACGCAGTACCGCACTACGCCTACCTCAAACTCAAGATGCACGGTCCACGTGGCGTCATCACCGTTAACGGAAATACAGAGCGTTCCTTACGTGCGGAAAGGTATGCGACGGCTCTAGTAGTCGGACACTAAGCGGCCGCTAATATCAGAACACATGATCGGTCGTTAAGACCACAGACACGGTTAGAGGGGTCCGGCAGCCTAGATAAACCTGAGTTGGGCGATATACATGTAATCCCATAGAGGACGCCAGGGGCTACAGATATTCAATAAAGCCCACCTTTTGGCTCGACCTTATTAACAGGCCAATGTCTTACACTTCTATTATCCATTGATAATAGCCAACGCTTATGTCATACTCTTCTACATGAGTTTTCCTTTTTACAGACACCATTTGTGCGATACCCTCCCAGGACATGGCACAACAGAGACTAAGGCGCAGATGTGCCGCAGGGCCTCACTCAAAGGTATCTCTTTAGATTAAGCCCCTGTGTAAACCTTCTTTATTGTCTCTTGTTGCTTACACACCCCATGGGTACTACACCCACAGGGGATACTGCTGTTATTGGCATTTCGCCACGACAGACTAATGCACGTACCGGGAAATACAGGGTTCATAATAAAGGGCGTTATTCAGCCCAGTATATGTTCTAAAAGTCTGAATACCTTCGGGAGTGTTCGGCGTCGCGAGTTTGGCCTTATATGCATCAACTCCGAATCATGTCTTTGGTCAAATGTTGGGTTTGCCCGGCTCCTGGGTTTGCCGCCTTACGTTCCATTCTTATCGGCTAAGGCGGCCAAAGGAGAATTACTGCGATTGTGCCCTAGTTATTCCGGATGAGCACCTCAGTAGAGAAAGCCGAAAACTGACTGTCATGATATAGCGAGAGTCTGGTCAACCACTCGAGGACTCATCGGAATCTTTAGGATTCGTCTGCATTAACGAAGGACCGTTTCCCGGTCATGTACACACGCGCTCGTATTCAGATGCACGCAAAGGTACCAGGTGCTACATAGTAGCCCCCCCGTCAAACTCCTATGGCTAAGTGAAAGTGTTAAAGCTATATAGTCTGGTTGCCTAGTTCGACGTGCGTTCACCTCCTTAATGGACCAAGACGTTGGATCAAGTGTGATTACGCATATTCTTGTGAACACCCCCGCATTGTATGCATGGGGTCTGAAGCCAACGACTGCTAACTTTCAGATTACATACATTCATCAAACGGCCGCACAGGAGGCACAATAACACTTTCGGGCGAAAAGTATAAACATAGCCTCCATAATTAAAATAAAATTGTTTTTACAATGAAACGATTTTTCACTCGAACATGATATTCTTTGAGCACTGAGCCTCTATTAAACGAGCACCTTCTGTTACCTGCTCCAAGTAGTGCTCGGCTGGATCCTGGCTTCCCGCCGGATTCTGGGTCGCAATGATGGTGGCCTCCATATCTGTCCAATATGCTTTAACACGGGAAAGAGCCATCGGTGCACCCTCTATGCACGCCGACCTTTTCATGGCATCGATTCACGAGACGGCACCAAGGAATTGTTGCACTAAACCAAAATAACTGTCCGGCTTCGGCCCCTTCGGCCATAGATGGTCTACTACATACCTCATTGCAAGACCGGACAACCTATGGAGCTCGGCCACCGCAGCCATCCTCTCACTCAATGGCAGCGGACGCGTTGGAGCACTGAATTGCGACCAGAACAACTTTTCCACTTCATTATCTTTTTGATCCTCGAAAAACTTGGCCGCATCAGCCGTACTCTTCGCCAGATCCGCATACGCGTCTGCAGGGCTCCAGCGTCGATCCAGAGGAGCATACTTTGGATCTAAGAACTTCACCCGCAACAAATAGGGGTTTCCAGCCGCGCTTTCTCCGGCCTGTCGAAGCTCCTCCCGTGCATCCCTAATTTCGGACCGCGTCTCCTTGGCTGCATCAAGGGCCTTCTTCAGGTCAGCTGAATTAGCTTGATTCTCTTTTTCAAGGAGCTCATACTAGTTGGCGGCATTTTTCAGCTCCGCAGCCATCTCGGCTATTTTATCTTCGCTTCGGCAATGAGCAGCTTGTTGGGCTCTCAACTCTTCAGCCACCTTTAGGGCAGCCACATTGCTTGCCCGGGCTTGTTCCTTGGCTAGGGCAAGTTCCGCCCTCAGGGCCTCCACGGCAGCAGCTCCGCCTATAGTCCAAGCATATCACGTTAACATTATGCTCCTCTTAATATTTCCTATAAAAAAATAAGGAAAATAGAGCACATACTTTGTGACTCGTTAAGCCGCACGTTCACAAGTGTGATATCGGCATCCACAACTTCAATTTGTCGCCTCAGTTCGGTGACTTCAACGGACTGGTCTGCTGCCGAACCCTTAGCCACCTGCGCATGAATACAGTGTGATCATTACTCAACAATGTGATCCTCCATTTGCCGCCTAGGGCTGGCAACTAGAGTCTCAGGGGCTACTATCCATATAGAGCACACCTAGCGCGTGCGCCACAATCAAAAAATCACATATTTCATTACATACCTCAAAGCCTCTGAGCAGGCTCGTAAAAGCTTCGTTCAACCCGCTTGTCGCGGATGAAATCTTCTCAATCACCGTGCTCATTAATGAACGGTGATCCTTCGAGAGAGCAGCTTGCTCCAGAAGGCCCGTCATCGTGTCCGGCCGGTCGCCGAACTGTACCGGACCCTTCTTATCACCCCCCGTGTGAGCCGAACACTTCGGGCTCAGGGCGGCCGAAGTACTAGCTTTTGGCCTCGGCAAATCTGGACTCCTCCGTGACGACACCTCGGGGTTGCCCGCCCCATGAGGCGGAGAGGCTGGTGGGGTTTCACTCTCCATCATCTCCGGAAGGAGATCCCCCGAGGATGAACTCTGTCGAGAAGAGCTGCTAGCTAGACTGCAAAGGATGGATCCTGGTTATTGTTCTCGGAGGAGGGAGCAGTAGCTTTGTATTTACGATTAACTTACAGCTCGGCTGAGGGCTGGCCTGTTTGCGGGCATGGCGCGGTGAGGACGCCCTTCAGGGCAGGGCCCCCTGGTGAAGTTTTCTTCCCTTGTCTGGGCACCTCCGTCTCCAAGTCTTCGGAGGCGGCCCTCTTCTTCCCGTGGGGGGAGGAGACCCTAGATTCCCCTCCCCGACTATCCTCCTTTGTGGAGGTAGTAATTCCCCCGATTTGGATGTGCAATGTGTGAAGTTTTGCTTCTCTGTTCTTCCCTTCGTCTTTCTCCGAGGGCACTTGACTTAGCCACGACTAAGCATCTTGGCTATGGCAGGACAAGGCGAGCCTTCGGGAAGTGGCACCGGACACCTGATTCTCTCCGCCTTGCTGAGCCATTCCTGGCCGTGGACGGTTTTCAGGATAAATGTTATGATAAATATAAACAAAGTGTTCAGTTTCTGGGTTACTTACTTGGGTATCTGGGCAGTTGCAGCTCAGGCCCGCATCCTCGGTGGTGTCCGGACACTTTACTTGTGGTCCGAAGAACAACTTACACATCCCTTCGAGCATCATGCTGAAGAAGTGCAAAATAGTCTGCGAACCTTCCGGATTGAACTCCCACATATGGAGAGGCCGGCATTTGCACGGCAGGATCCGTCGGACTAGCATTACCTGAATTACGCTGACAAGGCTGATATCCCTCTCAAGAAGCTCCCAAATGCGGCTCTACAATGTTGGTACATCATTAGCAGGCCCCCAATCCAGTCCCACATTGGCCCATGACGCCATTTGAGGTGGAGGCTCCGAGCGGAAGTCGGGGGCAGCCACCCACTTTGTGCCTCTGGGAGCCGTGATGTAAAACCACCTCCGCTGCCATAGATCGGACACCTTCGGGAAGAAGCCCTCTGGACATGGGGCGTCGGCGTTCCTGCTTATTACAGCACCTCCGCACTCCACGTGTCGCCCCACAATCATCTTTGGCTTCCCATTGAAAGTCTTAAGCCATAAGCCGAAGTGCGGAGTGATGTGGAGGAAGGCTTCACACATGACGATGAATGATGAGATGTGAAGGATGGCGTCCGGAGCTAGATCATGAAAATCTAGCCTGTAATAGAACATGAGCACTCCCACAAAGGGGTCAAGGGTGAAGCCTAAGCCGCGGAGGAAGTGAGAAACAAATACGATGCTCTCGTTGGGCTCGGGAGTAGGGATGACCTGCCCTGGAGCAGGAAGCCTGTGCTTGATGTCGGCGGTCAGATATCTGACCTCCCTAAGCTTCGCAATGTCCTCCTCTGTGACAGAAGAGGCCATCCACCGGCCTTGAAGGTTGGATCCGGACATGATTGAAGATCCGAAGTGCTTAAACTTGGGCTTCAGGTGTTGGAACTCGAGATGCGAAAAGGCGCAAGCGTGGTAGAAAAGAGGGATAGGCCTCGGCCCCTCTATAAAGGGGGTGAATATCAAGCGTCCTCAACGTAACCGCTTGGGACTTACCTAAAAACACGGAGTCATGCCAACAGGCGTCGTGGGGTTGCAAGCGCCCGTATTGATGGAGGATCCCGCGATAAGGGGAACACGATCTCTGCTTTGGCAAGGCATGCCAATGAAACTGAGGCAGGCCAAGAAAAATCTGTTCGTGTTGGGCCAGGCCACGGCGTAAGGGCACACCGTAAAAAATATATGTCAGCAAATTAGATTTGTGAGGTGTTATGTGCTCCACGGTCGAGTGCGGAAATTATCTCATAGAGCCGGACACAATCCTTAATCTGCTTTGGAGTATTCGGAGATGGAACCCGCCTTGCAATGCCGAAGACAATCTACGCGCCGGACTCATCGTCATTGAAGCCTGGTTCAGGGGCTACTGAGGGAGTCCTGGATTAGGGGGTATCCAGAAAGCCGGACTATATACTTTGGCCGGACTATTGGACCGTGAAGATACAAGAATCAAGACTTCGTCCCGTGTCCGGATGGGACTCTCCTTTGCGTGGAAGACAAGCTTGGTGATCCGGATATTAGATCTCCTTCTTTGTAACCGACTCTGTGTAAACCCTAGCCCCCTCCAGTGTCTATATAAACCGGAGGGTTCGGTCCGTAGAGGGACAATCATAATCATCATAGGCTAGCTTCTAGGGTTTAGCCTCTACGATCTCGTGGTAGATCAAATCTTGTAATACTCATATCATCAAGATCAATCAAGCAGGAAGTAGGGTTTTACCTCCATCGAGAGGGCCTGAACCTGGGTAAAACATCGTGTCCCTTGCCTCCTGTTACCATTAGCCTTACACGCACAGATCGGGACCCCCTACCCGAGATCTGCCGGTTTTGACACCAACAGCCGCCACCACCACCAGATGCCCGGTCCGCTGTGTTGGCACTGGTGGCCTCGACATCGGGCATTGCCGATCTTGAGGCTCCGACCTCCATCAGGCGCATCGCTAAGCTTGCTTTTGCCAGGCGCCGGCGCGCCGGGATGCTGACCATGGGAAGTGGCCCCACCATCAGCTGTCTGTCAGACGGTGCTGCCTGTGGCCCTCGGGCTGGCCGACCGGCGTGTTGGCAGTCGCCGGGGGTGGAACCACCTCTTTCCCAAGCCTGGGGCCGCCTCCTTCCTTCTCCACGGCCGGCTGGACAATGCCGACTCTACCAGCCGGCTCTGGGGCCTCCGGCACAGGTGGCTCCGGGTGCTGCGAGTCGACGGGCCCGGAGGCCTGACCGCGGGATGCCTCTGCCTCCTGTGCCTTGGTGGTTGTGTCGGCCTGCTCCTTGTTCGCCACCTCGGCCTACGCCTTGGCCGCGGCATCGGCCTCCGCCTGCGCCGCCCTGGCCGCCTCCTCCCGCTCCTTGCGCGCCTCCCACGTGTTCCTCTCCATGGCTTCCTGGAGGTCGGCAAGCGGGTTCATGCGGCGGGGGACAACAGAGTTGTTGGACGCCCCAACCACTGAAGCCTCCGGGGCCCGCGAAAGGGACAGCGGGGCCCTGTTCAAGCAAGTAGGGAAGAATATTGAAGAAAAAGCAAAGACGCAACAAAGAGAGAGTCAAAAGGACTTACGCACACACCCCCGGGCACGATTTCGGCACCCTCTGGTACTAGGCCGCCTTCGCAGCAGCTTCGTGCCGCTTGGTCGCGGCGGCCGAGGTCTTTGGCTTCTTGGTCCGACTGATGAAGAGCCCGCCCTCAGCCCGGCGCTTCGGCGCGCCGGCTACCGCAGTCGGCGCAGCCGAAGAGCCGGCGCCCGACTTGTCGGTGCGGTGGCCGCGGCATGGTTCGCGGTCTTCCGCATCATCGTCCGGCCACTCCCCCAGGCCGCTTCCAGAGAATCCGCCTGTTTCCCCTCTGCCGCCGCCTGTGGCGTCGTCCTCCTCCATGGCGGCCGCCCCCAAGTCGGAGTCGCCCTCGTCACTAACCGACCGATCTGGCAGGAACTCCTTACCCGGAGCTAGTTGGAGGGGTGTCTGGCCCGGGAAGTACTGCACCAGGGCCGACTACTCAGACGGCGGGAAGAACTCGGACCAGCAAATGAGAAAAGAAAAGAGAAGTAAAGTACTTATTGTAGGCGGCGGGATGTCCCGGTGATACGTCTCCAACATATCTATAATTTTTGATTGTTCCATGCTATTATATTACCCGTTTTGGATGTTTATGGGCTTTACTTTACACTTTTATATCATTTTTGGGACTAACCAACTAACCGGAGGCCCAGCCCGTATTGCTGTTTTTTTGCCTATTTCAGTGTTTCGAAGAAAAGGAATATCAAACGGAGTCCAAACGGAATGAAACCTTCGGGAGCGTGATTTTTGGAACGAACGTGATCCAAAGGACTTGGAGTGGAAGTCAAGCAACAGCCGAGGCGGCCACGAGGGTGGAGGGTGTGCCCCCCCCTACTGGGTGCGCCCCTATCTTGTGGGCCCCTCGGGCGTCCATTGACCTACTTCTTCCTCCTATATATACCCACGTACCCCGAGAACATCAGAACAGACCACGATAACCTAATTCCACCGCCGCAACCTTCTGTATCCGCGAGATCCCATCTTGGAGCCTTCACCGGCGCTCCACCGGAGGGGGAATTGATCGTGGAGGGCCTCTACATCATCTTCAAGGCCTCTTCGGTGAGTTGTGAGTAGTTTACCACTAACCTTCGGGTCCATAGTTATTAGCTAGATGGCTTCTTCTCTCTCTTTGGATCTCAATACCATGTTCTCCTTGATCTTCTTGGAGATCTATTCGATGTAACTCTTTTTGCGGTGTGTTTGTCGAGATCCGATGAATTGTGGGTTTATGATCAAGTTTATCTATGAGAAATATTTGAATCTCCTCTGAATTCTTTTATGTGTGATTAAGTTATCTTTGCAAGTCTCTTCGAATTATCAGTTTGGTTTGGCCTACTAGATTGATCTTTCTTGCAATGGGAGAATTGCTTAGCTTTGGGTTCAATCTTGCGGTGTCCTTTTCCAGTGACAGCAGGGGCAGCAAGGCACATATTGTATTGTTGCCATCGAGGATAAAAAGATGGGGTTTATATCATATTGCATGAGTTTATCCCTCTACATCATGTCATCTTTCTTAACGCGTTACTATGTTCTTTATGAACTTAATACTCTAGATGCATGCTGGATAGCGGTCGATGTGTGGAGTAATAGTAGTAGATATAGGCAGGAGTCGGTCTACTTGTCACGGACGTGATGCCTATATACATGATCATGCTTAGATAATCTCATAATTATTCGCTTTTCTATCAATTGCTCATCAGTAATTTGTTCACTCACCGTAATCATTATGCTATCTTGAGAGAAGCCACTAGTGAAACCTATGGCCACCGGGTCTATCTTTTATCATATGAGCTTTCAATCTACTTCTATTTGCATCTTTACTTTTCCAATCTATATTATAAAATACCAAAAATATATTTATCTTATCATATTATCTCTATCAGATATCACTTTCACAAGTGGCCGTGAAGGGATTGACAACCCCTTTATTGCGTTGGTTGCGAGTTCTTCTTTGTTTGTGTAGGTGCGTGGGACTTTTGAGGAGCCTCCTACTGGATTGATACATTGGTTCTCAAAAACTGAAGGAAATACTTACGCTACTATTGCTGCATCACCCTTTCCTCTTCAAGGAAAACCAACGCAAGCTCAAGACGTAGCAAGAAGGATTTTTGGCGCCGTTGCCGGGGAGGTCTTCTCTCAAGTCAAGACATACCAAGTACCCATCATAAACTCATCTCCCTCGCATTTACATTATTTTCCATTTGCCTCTCGTTTTCCTCTCCCCCACTTCACCCTTGCCGTTTTATTCGCCCTATCTTTCCAAATCTCCGCTCTTTTCCGCTTTCCCTCTTTTTCCTCCTCGCTTTTGTTTGCCATTATGTCTGAAATTGGGGAGAGTATCATCGATATGGACAATAATGATAACATGGAAAGTTCTGATGCTCCTGCTGAAGAACCCCCTATCTTGCATACTAAAAAGTTTCAAATCGGTAGTGGTAATATTATTGGAAAAGGGGTTATTCAAGATTTCTTTACTTGTGCCGGTGCTTTACCCTCTATGGGCGGTTCTATTCTTCATAGAACTAGTAGTCTTGCGGATGCTATCGCTATGCTTATAATTGAGCTTGAAAGACAATTTATGTATATGTATCCTTGCATATAAAGAATTTTCCTGGAATTTTCTAATATTGAGCATTCTTCTGTTAAGCGCGCCGCTACTATCTTTTTGTCTCATGAGTTTAGATTTATAATAAGAGAGGCCAAAGAAATCTTTGCACACAATAGGGTGGACACCGGCCGTCCTCCCATAGAAGCGATCCTCTTTGATCAAGAGGAAATTAGGCGTTTTCAATCTTTGGACTATGTTGCTCTTAATGAAAACCTTAGAAAAAAGGTTCCTACCAATGTCCTAGTTGATAGAATTTCCGAACTTAATAATGATTTTGCTCTTCGAAACAATGAGCTAGGATACTCTCTTGAGTATAGTCTTACTAATTTCTGCCAAAAGAATGCTTATAATGATGAATTAGTTGTGCAATATGAAGGGCCAAAGGAGGAACCCATACCTCTTGAGATTGATCTTGGGAACTTTTGTCCCATTAAATTTAGCCCTTTTGATTACTTTTGTTTGCCTCAAAGAAAACTTGCTTCTGAACATAGAGAATATGAGATGAGTTTTCGTGATCTATCTTATTATTATGGCACTACTTAGATCTATCCTCGCTTTTATGCCTAGCTAGGGGCGTTAAACGATAGCGCTAGTTGGGAGGCAACCCAATTTTATTTATGTTTTTTGTTTTTGCTTCTGTTTAGTAATAAATTTTGCATCTACCTTCTGGTTAGATGTGTTTTTATGTTTTAATTAGTGTTTGTGCCAAGTAGAACCTGTAGGATAACCTATGGTGATAGTTAATTTGATTCTGCTGAAAAACAGAAACTTTGCACGCACGAAAATAATTTTAGTAATTCACATAAACGTGATTGTGCGTTGATTCGTTTTGCTGTAGATCAACAGAAATATTTCCCAGGCCTTCCTATTTTGGTAGGATTTTTAGTGTTCCATAAGTATTTGGGAGTTACAGATTGCTCCAGACTGTTCTGTTTTTGACAGATTCTGTTTTTCGTGTGTTGTTTGCTTATTTTGATGCATCTATGGCTAGTATTAAGTGGTATGAACCATAGAGAACTTGGAATACAGTAGGTTTAACACCAATATAAATAAATAATGAGTTCATTACAGTACCGTATGTGGTGGGTTTTCTTTCTTTCACTAACGGAGCTTATGAGATTTCCTGTTGAGTTTTGTGTTGTGAAGTTTTCAAGTTTTGGGTAAAGATTTGATGGACTATGGAATAAGGAGTGGCAAGAGCCTAAGCTTGGGGATGCCCATGGCAGCCCAAGATATTCAAGAATAGCCAAAAGCCTAATTTTGGGGATGCCCCGGAAGGCATCCCCTCTTTCTTCTTTGTTTATCGATAACTTTACTTGGAGCTATATTTTTATTCGCCACATGATATGTGTTTTGCTTGGAGCGTCTTGTATGATATTAGTCTTTGCTTTTTAGTTTACCACAATAATCCTTGATGTACACACCTTTTGGGAGAAGCCCACTTGATTAGAATTTATTAGAATACGCTATGTGCTTCACTTATATCTTTTGAGCTTGATAGTTTTTGCTCTAGTGCTTCACTTATATCTTTTAGAGCACGATGGTGGCTTAATTTTGAAGAAATTGTTGATCTCTCATGATTCACTTATATTATTTTGAGAGTATCTTAGGACAGCATGGTATTTGCTTTGGTTATAAAATTGGTCCTAGAATGATGCGCATCCAAGTTGGGTATAATAAAAACTATCATAGGAAGTGAATTGGATGCTATGATCAATTTGATACTTGATAATTGTTTTGAAATGTAGAGGTGGTAATATTAAAGTCATGCTAGTTGGGTGATTATGAATTTAAAGAATACTTGTGTTGAAGTTTGTGATTCCCGTAGAATGCACGTATGGTGAACCGCTTTGTGATGAAGTTGGAGCACAATTTTATTTATTGATTGTCTTCCTTATGAGTGGCGGTCGAGGACGAGCGATGGTCTTTTCCTACCAATCTATCCCCCTAGGAGCATGCGCGTAGTACTTTGTTTTTGATGACTTGTAGATTTTTGCAATAAGTACATGAGTTCTTTATAAATAATGTTGAGTCCATGGATTATACGCACTCTCACCCTTCCACCATTGCTAGCCTCTCTTGTGCCGCACAACTTTCGCCGGTACCATACACCTACCATATACCTTCCTCAAAACAGCCACCATACCTACCTATTATGGCATTTCCATAGCCATTCCGAGATATATTGCCATGCAACTTTCCACTGTTCCGTTTATATGAGACGCATCATTATTGTCATATTGCTCTTTGCATGATCATGTAGTTGACATCGTATTTGTGGCAAGGACACCTTCATAATTTTCATACATGTCACTCTTGATTCATTGCATATCCCGACCACCGGAGGCATTCATATAGAGTCATATCTTGTTCTAAGTATTGAGTTGTAATCTTGAGTTGTAAGTAAATAAAAGTGTGATGATCTTCATTATTAGAGCATTGTCCCAGTAAAGAAAGGATGATGGAGATTATGATTCCCCCACAAGTCGGGATGAGACTTCAGACTTAAAAAAATAAAGGCCAAACAAAAAATGAGAGAAAAAGAGAGAAGGGACAATGCTACTATCCTTTTTACCACACTTGTGCTTCAAAGTAGCACCATGATCTTCATGATAGAGAGTCTCTTATGTTGTCACTTTCATTTACTAGTGGGAATTTTCATTATAAAACTTGGATTGTATATTCCAATGATGGGCTTCCACAAAATGCCCTAGGTCTTCGTGAGCAAGCGAGTTGGATGCACACCCACTTAGTTTCTTTTGTTGAGCTTTCATACATTTATAGCTCTAGTGCATCCGTTGCATGGCAATCCCTACTCACTCACATTGATATCTATTAATGGGCATCTCCATAGCCCGTTGATACGCCTAGTTGATGTGAGACTATCTTCCTCCTTTTTTGTCTTCTCCACAACCACCATTCTATTCCACATAAAGTGCTATGTCCATGGCTCACGCTCATGTATTGTGTCAAAGTTGAAAAAGTTTGAGATTACTAAAGTATGAAACAATTGCTTGGCTTGTAACCAGGGTTGTGCATGATTAAATACTTTGTGTGATGAAGATAGAGCAATAGCCAGACTATATGATTTTGTGGGGATAACTTTCTTTGGCCATGTTATTTTGAGAAGACATGATTGCTTGATTAAGTATGCTTGAAGTATTACTATTTCTTATGTCAATATGAACTTTTATTTTGAATCATTTGGATCTGAACATTCATGCCACAATAAAAAAATTACATTGAGAAATATGCTAGGTAGCATTCCACATCAAAAATTCTGTTTTTATCATTTACCTACTCGAGGATGAGCGGGAATTAAGCTCGGGGATGCTTGATACGTCTCCAATGTATCTATATTTTTTGATTGTTCCATGCTATTATATTACCCGTTTTGGATGTTTATGGGCTTTACTTTAAACTTTTATATCATTTTTGGGACTAACCTACTAACCGGAGGCCCAGCCTGTATTGCTGTTTTTTTGCCTATTTCAGTGTTTCGAAGAAAAGGAATATCAAACACAGTCCAAACGGAATGAAACCTTCGAGAGCGTGATTTTTGGAACGAACGTGATCCAGAGGACTTGGAGTGGAAGTCAAGCAACAGCCGAGGCGGCCACGAGGGTGGAGGGTGCCCCCCACTGGGCGTGCCCCCTATCTCGTGGGCCCCACGGGCATCCACCGACCTACATCTTCCTCCTATATATACACACGTACCCCAAGAACATCATAACAGACCACGAAAACCTAATTCCACCATCGCAACCTTCTGTATCCGCGAGATCCCATCTTGGAGCCTTTGCCGGCGCTCCACCGGAGGGGGAATCGATCACGGAGGGCCTTACATCATCTTCAAGGCCTCTCCGATGAGTTGTGAGTATTTTACCACAGACCTTCGGGTCCATAGTTATTAGCTAGATGGTTTCTTCTCTCTCTTTGGATCTCAATACCATGTTCTCCTTGATCTTCTTGGAGATCTATTCGATGTAACTCTTTTTGCGGTGTGTTTGTTGAGATCCGATGAATTGTGGGTTTATGATCAAGTTTATCTATGAGAAATATTTTAATCTCCTCTGAATTCTTTTATGTGTGATTAAGTTATCTTTGCAAGTCTCTTTGAATTATCAGTTTGGTTTGGCCTACTAGATTGATCTTTCTTGCAATGGGAGAAGTGCTTAGCTTTGGCTTCAATCTTGCGGTGTCCTTTTCAAGTGACAGCAGGGGCAGCAAGGCACGTATTGTATTGTTGCCATCGAGGATAAAAAGATGGGGTTTATATCATATTGCATGAGTTTATCCCTCTACATCATGTCATCTTTCTTAATGCGTTACTCTATTCTTTATGAACTTAATACTCTAGATGCATGCTGGATAGCGGTCGATGTGTGGAGTAATAGTAGTAGATGCAGGCAGGAGTCGGTCTACTTGTCACGGACGTGATGCCTATATACATGATCATGCTTAGATAATCTCATAATTATTTGCTTTTCTATCAATTGCTCAACAGTAATTTGTTCACCCAGCGTAATAATTATGCGATCTTGAGAGAAGCCACTAGTGAAACCTATGGCCCCCGGGTCTATCTTTTATCATATAAGCTTTCAATCTACTTTTATTTGCATCTTTACTTTTCCAATCTATATTATAAAATACCAAAAATATATTTATCTTATCATATTATCTCTATCAAATCTCACTTTCGCAAGTGGCCGTGAAGGGATTGACAACCCCTTTATTGTGTTGGTTGTGAGTTCTTGTTTGTTTGTGTAGGTGCGTGGGAGTTTTGAGGAGCCTCCTACTGGATTGATACCTTGGTTCTCAAAAACTGAGGGAAATACTTACGCTACTATTGCTGCATCACCCTTTCCTCTTCAAGGAAAACCAACGCAAGCTCAAGACGTAGCACCCGGCTGTATGGCGGCTTGCCGAATTGCCACTCCGACTCTGACAGCTTGCAGTCGGAGATGTGGTTCACTAGCCGGACGATCTCCGAGACCGGAATCTCCTTGGTGGACATCCGGCACGAATCCCGGTGCCCACTCAGGGCGCTGATGATGTGGGGACGACCTTGGAGGGGCAGCACCCGGCTCTCTACGAAGGGGGCCAGCAAGTCGGAGGGCCTGAGACGCTCCGAGTCGATCATCACCTGAAGTCGGGCGAGGGCGTTGGCGGAGGGGATCGACAGACTCTTCAGCCGGAAACTCTAGTTGGCACGGGGCTCGGCAGCCGGGCCAGCTACATAAGCCGGCAAGTTGACGTAGTTCCACTCCAGATTGAGGTTCTCGACGTAGAAATATGACCACTGCCACAGTTTTGCCGACTGCAGCAGGGCGATAGTCGGGAAGCGAGGCCCGCCCCTGGTCCTGGAGCGCTGCACCGTGATGTGGGCTATGCAATGTGCCGCCTCGCCCTTGGTGGTGGTGCCGAGCTTGAGGTAGAAGCGCTCTGCCCACAGCTCGAGTGTGGGCAGAGTGCCGAGGTAGCCTTCGCCAAACGTGACGAAGGTGGAGAGCACCACCACTGTGTTCGGCGTGAGGTGGTGGGGCTGCACTCCGTAGAAGTCCATTAGGGAGCGGAGGAACCCGCTCGCCGGGAGGCCGAAGCCGCGAAGAAAGTGCGCCCGAAAGACGACGTACTCGTCGTCCTTCGGTGCCAGAGAGATCTCCCAGGCAGGGGTAGACGCACCTTGATGTCGGCGTGATGAGGAAGACGCCGCGTCTTGCGCAGGAACTGGATATGATCCTCATGGACGGTGGAGCCGTCCCAGTCGCCGGCGCAGCCGCTGAGCGCCATGAGCTTCGTGCTCAGCAGTGGGGCGAGGTGGCAGCGACGAAGGAAGGGCCAGCGACGACGAACCGCAACAGCACTCCGGTGAGGGAAGAATGTGCAGCGGCAGCGAGGAAGAAGGCGCAAGGCAGCAAGGTAGAGGGAGAGGAGGGCGCGCGTGCATTCAGCTGCCCCTCCCCCCTACTTATAGCCTCGCGGCGGTGGAGCCGAGGGGGCGAGGCATGGGGGAATGTGGGATTAACTACGCCCACTCCCCCCCATGACCCCATGTTTTCTACGCCTTAAAGGCGTGTATTAAACCGCCCTGGAAGAGCAACCGTCCACCCCGGCCGTAGTGGATCCGCGCGCGTGTTGAGGCCCTGTAGTGGCGGGCATAGGCCTGCGGCAACGTCCCATCGCGCGTGTGGGCTTGCAGGCCAACCTGGCTGCCAGGCGCCGCGTGGCGGGCGGGTAGCGGGAGGCGATCCTGTCGCCAAGCCGACACGCCACCTGGTCCCCACCATGACTCTTCAAATTCCGCCAGGCGGCCGCGACTGCGTCCGACTCCTGGCACCCGGCTCCTCCCAGGCGGACGGAGCGGAAGGCGGAAGGCCACTCAAAGAGGGAAACTACCGAGGCTCCCCAGCTGCCCAAGCCGTAGAACCTCACCAGCTTTGGGGACTACTGATGGGGGTTAGACCCCGGGTAGCCTCATCTGCACCTCAGCAGATTTCAAGACATCGGGGCTAGCCTAGCCCCTCAGTCCGACCGGCCGCAAGGCCGGCCTCTATGGCCAGCTGGAGCCAACCGGCCGCCTCCTAGAAGGCGGCGCACCTCAAAAGGCGGCGAGGGTATGGGCCGACTCTGGGCAGGCGGCCCATCGCCGCCTCAAAGTCTACACCCACCTGCTACGACAAGACCGGGCATGGCAACAGTGCCACCTGCCACCAACGAATCCCGGAAGGAACGTGGCTACGGTGCAGACGTACCAGGCGGACACCCTTCGCCTGGCATGACACTGTAGCCATGTGGCCCATGACGATGCCTACGTTAGGCGGAGCCATGCCCCCACGACGGGTGGTCAGTGCGGCCCGCAGGCGGCTAGCCCCACCAGCCCGCTTATCCCAAAAGATGTTAAGGCCAGAGCAGGCGGGCTCAAGGGGAGGCTGACTCCTAGCAGGCGGCAACCCCTCCCATTGGAGTCTGTTCCCAATTAACCAGAGGTGACGGGGTGTGGCTACAGTGATCGCCCGCCAGGCGGTGATACTGTAGCCATGCGCCCCCGACCAAGCCATCGTCATCAGGGGCAGGGCTACAACGTAGCTTGGTCCCCCTGGTCCGCAGGCGACAGGCCCTACCTGTCGGCCGAGCTTACAGCAGCAGGCGGGACCCACCAGGTAGCGGGCACCAGCAGCCGACAGAGAAGCCGGAGCCCAGAGACACTGACGGCCGGGTCCCAGGACCAGCCGGATTACCATTGTACCCCTGGGGGTAGGCCTATATAAACCCCCCCAGGGTCACCCATGCAAAGTGTTCAACCTCTTTAGATCACATACACACACCCATAGCTAAGGAGAAGTAGTGCAAGTAGCCTTCTTCCTCCTCTAGCCCGAACAGCTCAATGAGCATCCTTGTACTTACTATTGATCATAGTGATGCAGAGACCCCGCAGAGCAGGACTAGGGGTGTTATCTCCACGGAGAGCCCCGAACCTGTGTTAGACCCGGCGTCGTTTGCGGTCTTGCCTACTCCCGCTTATAGAGCCCGACAATGTTCTATTGACCCCCTACATGATTAGCCACCCGTTGGCATATGTCGAGGAAATACCACGACAGCTGTCATGCACTTCTGGATTGAGGTGAATCCAAGTTTGCCGGTGCAATCCTTCTTGCACTTGAAGTAGCTGTCGAACTCCCGGATGGAATTCACAATCTCGAGGAAAAGCTTTTGGCTCATCCGATAATGGTGCCAAAATACTTTGTCGCCGTGCAGTAGAGCATCAGCGAAGTAGTCAGAGTAGAGCATGCAATAGCCTTCCAGTCGATGTCTGTTCTTTGCTTTCAGCCGCCCCGGCGCTGAGCCATCTCCCCACGGCTTTGCATTGCTCATGAGTAGGCCGGCCATAGTGACGAGGACCATGAGATGCTCTTCGTCCTGGATGTCGGCATCGGCTTCCTCCTCCAGCAGAGTCAAGAGTGCCTCCTCATTGTCCGAGTCCATCGTCGAGCAGACAAATCACCGAACACCTGGCGGGCGTGGTGGTCACACAGCGTCGGTATCCCGCCCTGCGCGGTCGGAGCATCGGAAACCTCGCCCAAGAAGGTGGTGGAGCGGTTGCCGTGACGAAACCCTCTCTCTTTTCCGGCGAGGAATGACCTATCTAGCGGTGCTGGGCGGCGGGCGTCGCCGGGATCGACAAGGTGGTGGGAGTCGCGCGCGAGGGGGGGGGAATCTAGACGTTTTGTCTTGACTGTTCGCCTGACAGTGTGGACCAGACGTGATTTTTTCTTCCGCCGGAGCCCCGAGCACCCCCAGTGCGCTAGGTTCGTCCTTGGATCGCCGGGCCCAAAAACGGGCCGAGCCGGCGGATTTCGGCATCTTAGGGGCGCGACTGGGGGTTTTTTTCGCCGCCGGCGCGAAAAAAGTCTCCCTAGGGGGCCTATTGGGGACGCGGGTGGTGGAGATGCTCTAAGATAAATACAATTGTGCTTCAACTTTAAAAATGAAAAATATAGTATGTGCTTCATGGAAAAAGAGAAAAGTATAGTCCGCGCCAAAAAATGTTGAAAACCCCAACCATGGTTCTGGCCTTCAGGTCTTTTTTTCTTTTTAAAATTATTATTTTTTGAAAAAAAAAGTTAATCAAAAACTATTAACATGATATCTACTCCCTCTATCCTATAATATAAGAGCATTTTTTACACTACATTAGTGTCAAAAACGCTCTTATATTGTGGGACAGAGGGAGTAATTTTGAAGAACTTGACACAAGAAATTCAACGGCTAGAACAGTTCAGTATTTGCACGCATGATTTAAGAGATAAAATATTTTGAATAAAAAAATTAACGGAAAAAAATAAAACTCCTAGGTAACGACAGGTGGTGCACATACAATACGTGGGCACCTGAGAAGATAGATGAGGAATGACCTCTACAAGGATAAATCTTAACCGGTGATTTCAGCGACCTACACGCCAATTTTTTTTTTGAGAAATCTCACACCACTTTATTATATAATAGCAATGTTCATAGGTACACGAAGCTGGTCATGGGGGACGCCCAGCCAAACATGCCGACCCCTAAGTTACAAGCGAACTTGGCGAGATTATGAGACTCGAAGTTCTGGTTTCTGTGCTCAAAGACAAAAACAACTGAATCGAAATTGCTTCTCCGGTGCGTTATTTCATGTACTATAGCCGAATGCGGACCTCCTGTTCCTTCATTGATATCTTGAACCACTCCTTTGCAATCCGAGGCAATCACCATGTTTGTCACCTGAAGATCCTCTGCAAGAGCTAGAGCCTCCCTGCACGCAAAAGTCTCCAGGGTTGTGGGGTCAGTGATGCCACGGTAAACTACCGCCGATGAGCCCAAGTATAATCCCGTGTGGTCTCGACACACCGTTGAAACTGCCCTGCCACGTCTATGACGCCCCACAGCTCCATCAACATTGATTTTCGCGAACCCCATAGGTGAGGCTAGCCAACTCCTTGGCCCTCCCCACGGTGATGCTACTTGTACATGGCGCTCATTAGGCTTCTCCAGTTGCTGCAGCTTGTTATATAAGAGGTCACAAACGATGAAGTGTGCATCGGGGATTGAAAAATGCCCTCGTGGATCGCCTTCCTTCTGGCGTACCATATCGCCCAAAGAGTCACCACCATCATTGTGAAAGACTTATGATCAAGCACATCATTCAGCCGAAACAGCCAATTCTTGGCGGTGTTCTCTCACTCTTCGCCATTTGCGCAACCAGACCCGGGTCAGATAATGCCCAAGTGCAGCGGGCCGACGTGCATGACACCAAAGCGTGACGCCATGAATTAGGAGTGCCACATAGCGGGCAAGCATCGCATGTTGCCATGTTCCTTCTGTTCAAAACATCAGTAGTTGGGAGAGAGTGGCGGGCTAGGCACCACAAGAAAACTCTGACCTTTGATGGCACTGTCAGCGACCAAAGTGAGGACCAGTCTCGCTCCTCTCTGTCATTGCTCGAGGACCCGCTCCTGCCTTCCAGCAAGTTTTCTCAAGTGATTTTAGTTTTGACCATAAACTTGTAAGTTGAGCTCACCGAAAATGGTCCCGTCTTCTCCGGATTCCATGCCCAAAAGTCCTCTATATTGCTAGTGCATCAGGGATCCTCAAAATCGCCTTTGCGTCAGTTGGCAAGAACAACGCTCGAACTAGGTTGTCATTCCAAGAACATGTTGCTGGAAGAAGTAGCTCGGAAACAAACTGAGGCGGGTCTTGGGCCAGAGACACAATCGGCCGCAAAGATCCCTCCTTGGATATCCAATTATGATCCCAGACCCTCGTCGTCTGTCCATTGCCGATCCTTCGAATTATGCCCTATTTTAGGATGTCTCGCCCCTCTAGGATAGCTCGTCAAATCTGTGATGGACGTGAGCCCAACTCTGCCATAAGAAACTCCGTGTTTGGGAAGTAAGATGCCTTGAGTATCCTCGCACTCAATGATGATGGATCCTGCAGCACCCTCCAAGCCTGTCTAGCTAACAATGCTAGGTTAAAGAGTTCCAGGTCTCTGAAACCTAGTCCTCCCAAATACTTATGCCTCGTCACTATCTCCCATGATACCCAAGACGGTTTCCATTGCCCCTCCTTGCATCCCCACCAAAATTTACGGATGATGGAATTTATATGTTAACATAAACCTTTGGGGAGTTTGAAACATGACATGGAATAAACCGGAATAGCTTGTGCAACCTTAATACCTCCTTGCCCCCGGCAGACAGACACTTGCCCATCCATCCTTTCACCTTGTCCCACACGCGATCGCTCAAGTGTTTGAAGGTGCTTTTTTTGAGTGTCCAACATCCGTGGGCATTCCAAGATATCTGTCGCTTAAGGACTCATTAGGTACCTGGAGACACCCCTTCACTGCATCTCTCACAATCTATGGGCATCCTTTACTGAAGTAAATAGTTGATTTTTCGTTGATAATCTGTTGACCCGAGGCCATACAATAAGTATCCAAAAGGTGTGACACTTCTTCTGCTCCATTCACGCTCGCCTTGAAGAATAGCAAGCTATCATCTGCAAATAAAAGGTGGTTCACCGATGGAGCCGATGGGGCCACCTTGATGCCGCTGAGCTGGGATGATCCCTTCTGAGATTTTAACAGGCACGAAAGGCCCTCTGCTGCCAATAATAAAAGGTATGGAGAGATGGGGTCTCCCCGACGAATACCTCTGGATGGTGAAAATTCTTCCAATTTACTCCCATTAAACAAAACTGAAAAAGAAACTGTTCTGACCATGTTCATGACAATGGAGACCCATGGTGCTGCAAAACCCAGTTTCCTCATGATAGCTTCCAAATAGTTCCACTCCACTCGATCATATGCCTTCATCATATCGAGTTTTAGAGCGCAGTAGTTATTGTTCTTTGACTTATTCCTCTTCATAAAGTGCAAACACTCATACGCTGAGATTATGTTATCAGTTATAAGCCTACCAGGCACAAATGTTGACTGCTCTTCAGAAATAACTTCAGAAAGTATTACCTTCAATCGATTAGCTAGAACCTTTGAAGCTATCTTGTAAAAGACATTGCATAAATTGATCGGTCAAAATTGAGATAAAAGAGTTGGTTTTGATACCTTAGGGATTAACACCAAAACAGTGTCATTCACACACTCCAGACTTTCTTCTCCTCGGACTATACTCCCAGAACAACACGTGTGACCACAGCACCACAAATGTCCTAGTGCCTCTGGAAAAAGTGCGCAGGGAACCCGTCCGGCCCCGGGGCCTTAGTAGGGAACATCTAAAAAAGCGCCTTCTTAACTTCTTCCTCCTTGTACGGCGCCATGAGAGTCTCATTCATCACTGCTGTCAGCTTTGAGGGGACATGTTGAAGCACGTCATCTAACCCCTCCACCCCTTCCGAGGTGTATAAGGCTTTATAGAAATCAAGTGCCAACTTCTGCATCTCTGATAAATCGTCTGTTAGCTGCCCATCTTGCTTCTGCAATGATTTTATCAATTTTTTGCGTCGCCTGTTTGAAGCTCGGAGGTGGAAAAGTGTGTATTCCTATCCCCTCTGACAACCATGCCACCCTTGATCGTTGGCGCCACATTATTTCTTCCCGAAGATATAGTTCGATCAATCGATCATTTGTTTTAATCTCAACATGGCTCGGTGCAGTCCTCGCCGGATCACTCCTGAGCCGCTCCAAGTCTTTCTTCAACCTCCTTATCTCTGACTTTACACTCCCAAAAGTTGACTTACTCCACTCGCCAAATTATTAGAGAAGGATTGTAAGTTTGCTCGGACTTTCGCTGCCGTTAGTTTAGGACCGTTCGCCTCCCATGCATGCTGGACCATGGGGATTAGCTTGGGATGCGTGTCCCACATGCACTTGTATCGAAACTGTATTTTTCCATGCTTTCTTCTATCCGGTGGATCCAGCCTTAGACTGATATGAGAGTGATCAGAAGTCGCAACTATGAGATGTTCCACCGCTGCTAGGGGGAACCAAGCACACCACTCGGGCGTTCCCAAAGCCCTGTCGAGCCTGACTCTTGTATATGATCCACCAGTCACCTTCTTTTCAAACGTCCACTTATGACCATGGTAGCCGAGATCAATTAAACCGCACACATCAACTGCATCACGAAAACCTTGAATCTGGGTTTGACTTCTCTGGCCAATTCCCTCGTTCTCATCATAGCAGAGAACCTCGTTGAAGTCCCCAATACACATCCACGACATGTTTTGGCGGGCTGCCAGGTTTTTCATCGTGTCCCAAGTTCTATAACGGAGGTGTGTTTGTGCCTCTCCGTAGAAACATGAGAGCCTCCAAGGATCTCCTCCCATGTCTGAGATCTTTGCATCAATATGATACTGCGAATAGCCCAAAATCTCAATCTTTATTTCGTTATTCCAATACAAAGCTAAATCACCGCTCCTATCGGTGGAAGGGTTCCGCAAAATAAGAATCAAAACCTAAAGTACTTGCCAAACTTTTAGCTCTATCTTGGCCAATCTGTGTTTCAACAATACAAAGTACTATAGGGGCAAACTTTAGAACGATTTCTCGTAGCTCTTGAACTGTCGGGGTGTTGCCTCGTCCCTGGCAGTTCTAGCTTAGGCAACTCATTGTGCTCGGCGGCCCTCCACCGGGGAGGCCGCCGCTTTAGCATTAGGATTCTTTAAGACCGTCGAGTTCTTCCTCCCACTCCAGTTCAACACCTTCTCTGTTTGTCGTGAGAGTCTTGAATGTTTTGGGTCTTGTTTCGGTGGTGGGCTAAGGGGTAGACTTGCAACACCACCATTGGTTTTCTCCATAGGGACAATATCCAGGCTTGAACTAGCCGCTGCGGGTGTGAGCCGACCCACTACCTCTTCAGATGTCCTTTTGCGGCTTGCATCATTCTCCTCCATCTCAGTATCCTCACCCTCCTTCTCATCATCCTGTGTTTTTGCCTCCTCCCTCTTTACCCCTAGTTCTTTGCCCATAGTTGCAGCGTCTAGAGCCCCATGCCGTAGTAGTAGGTGCCCTCAGGTTCTTGAAAACCAGGGCGGAGGGAGGGTGCACACCATCACCATGTTCCTTGAATTCGTGGCCCATCATACCACACACCTGACACCAATCGGGGAGTCGCTCATATTTCACCGCAAAAATTTCTCGCTGACCACCACGGACGATAGAAATCGCTTTCTTCAGCTGCTTACGAACATCCAGGCAAATTCTCACTCTATAGAAATTACCTTCAAAGTCAAAAGATGACGGCTCTGACTCCACAAAATTGTCGATCTTTGCTGCCAAGGACTTGACCTTTCCGTGGTAAGCAATGGGTAGGTCAAGGATTCTCGCCCAAATCTCAAATTTAAAAAAGCTCAATTGATGTGGGTTTAGATGATCACTCTTTCCCAATCCCCTAGGCACTCAAACTATACATGATGACCAAGTTCTCCGCTAGGGTTTTGATCTTGACCCTTCTTGCTAGATCCCGTGCTGACCGCATGTTGCGGAAGAACCAATAAGTGCTGAAAGTTTTGTCGATGTGAACACGAACCAGGGTCATCCATCTGAGATCCTCCTCTGGTGGCGCCTCCTCCTCCTCGAAGACGACATCATCTAGGTCATCTTCTTTCAGGGCGAGTTCCTCCATGAGGTCCTCGAGCTTCCCCTTCCCCTTGCTACCGGACACGACCGGAGTGCCTTGCTTCGCCATCTTCAGGAACATCAGATCCGATCTCACAGGTTCGACGCCGCCAACACAGCCAAAACCCTAAACACCTCCAGCCACGCCTAGCCTCCCACCAAGGCCGGGAAGCAGTGCTAGACTGCCCCGTAGTCAGCCCGAGCTCAGGGGAGCGGCAGTGAAGGACAGAGTTTCTCAACGTCGCCTGTGGCGGCGAGAGGAAGCCAAAACCCTAGCAAGAGGGAAAAAGTTTTGCATCCGCCTCTTTCTGCTTAGACACCTACACGCCAAGTAAATAACTTTTTTTAAGCAACTAGTGATCCCATCAAATACTTTTTATATATAATAGATGCTCTTAGAACAGCTGCAGTGCAGGCTGAAAGTGAAAACTGGACACACCGCTATTGAGAAACAGTAAAACTGAGCCACCTACGATGCCTCACAGCGACTTGGGGCTCTTTACCGTCCGATCACGTAGTTGAACGTCTCAGATCTTTCACAGTCGTCCCGCATCGTCGCTGAGGCACTTTCGGGCATGAACGAACCCCGCTCGGGCCGCTGCTCCGGAAACCGGTCTAGGTGGCCTGTGGTTGAGCGGGCCTTTTCCAAGTGGGAGGGGCGCCCACTCACACGGTTTGGACGGCCCATTATCACTTCTTTGCTTAGTGGCCCGCCGAGGGTTTGCTTCTCTGGCGACAGACCGTTCAAGATTTACACGACATGGAGGGGCGCGTCGCCTCCTTCGCCTCCACGACGACCTCGCCTAGACCGGGACAGGGCGCTCGATCTGCGTCCCCAGTGACTGACATGCTTGTTCCAGAGTTGCCCGCCATGTTCTATTGGCTTCACCTCTGACTGATTCAGCCATTCAGGTTCCCTCTTCTCTCTCTCTCTCTCTCTCTCTCTCTCCAGATATTAACGCAATCTGACCAACATAATTTGCTGCATGTCATTCTTCCAGACTCTGTCACTGAATCCTACCCTAGCGAGCAACCATGGTTGAGAGATCCCACGGCCAGCGACGGCGCACGGGATGGCGGCTGGACGCCTTCTCACCTTTCAGTGTAGGAAGTTTTGGCAACATGATACAAGTAAGGAGTAGATAAGGACTAAAATTGTTGCTCTGCTGATGATCTATATGTGAGCACGATCATATTCCCATTGTCGTGTGCATCTGCTTCACGTTTATTTATTTTCCAGGAAAGAATTTGAGGATCTTGCGTATATTTTGACGTCAGTTGTGCTCGAGTAATATAAAAATTGGGGGTACCTAGAGTTTTCACAATTGATAACAGGTGGATTAGTGACAATTGAGTACTACTGGTTAGACCTTGTGTCTTATCCATGATTTGGAGCTATACCTCATGTGCAATTGGTAGTTGGTTGAAATCGAGTGATCAGAACACATCCCCCTCATTGGCCATATTTAGTTATTTCATGAAAATTTAGATTATTTGGACTCCCCGAACCATATAGATATATCATTATTGCTGACCTTGAATTGATAGAGAAAATTTGTGATTTAGGTATATATATTATTCGTAGCATGGTATCATATATAGCATTATAGAACATAATTTTTTAGAACTTACCCATTCTTCACTTGTTAATGGGCACTTCTATTTCCAATTTTGAGAAAGGAGATGGAGTAAGTTATTTATCTCATTTTTAACCGATCTCCAAGAACTTAGCTCCCCTACTTTAATTTAATTTATATGTGATTTTTATTTATTTCATAACTTTTAAGAAGTATAAAAAATAAAAATATACATCATTTGCACATTTATTTTTGGCTTACGTGGTGAGGTTAGGTGTGCAACAATTCAAAGATTCAACGATGGTTAAAATGCTTAAGGAGGACAATTTTGTATATTGCCTTTACAACTACGAGGCTTGACATAAAAACAACACAAATTTTCAAGCGCAATTTAAAAGAAACAGAAGCAATATCCATTCTTTATTACCCTACCTTTAGGTATAAACCACCCCTTGTTTTCTCACAATGAATCATTCATGTATCCTCACTTTCGAGTGTTTCGTATTTATTACATATTATAACTCTAATTTTTTTAGACAATATCATCGTTACTGTTTTAAAGATGGACGGCGGCGGCAGAGCGCGCCTATATGATCTAGTCCTCTGTACAGCCTAGACAGAAGCCCAGCACAGCATACTCCTCATTCACTTCCCCTAAAAAATAAAAAATAAAAACTTCCCCCGTCTTCCAGTTCCACGCCAGACCTCACCTCATCTCGCCGCCGCGCACCCAAAGCCTCGCCGGCGGGGACGGGAGCACCTCAAACGGGCTTCCTCGCCGTCACTCGCTTCTCGTCTGGTACGTACGCCACACTCTTCGTAGATCCTCTCTTCCTTCCTTCCTGCTCCCTTCACCCATGTCGACGGATCTGCAATCTCTCCTCCCCCGCCCCCGTTCGCAGATTGAGTGCCTCCTCTCCCCACGGCGATGGCGGACGGATCCAGGGACATTAGCAGGCGGCGGAATCCGGCGGACAAGCTCACCGAAGACCTCCTCGTCGAGATCCTGTCGCGCGTGCCGTACAGGTCGCTGTGCCGCTTCAAGTGCGTCTCCAAGCGGTGGCGCGGCATCATCTCCCACCCCGACCACCGCAAGGCGCTGCCGCAGTACCATCTCCATGACCTCGCTGGCTTCCTCTACTCGAGCCGCGGCCCCAGCACTGGCTATTTCTCAACTGACAATTTCACCCATGTCTCGGCGGGAGGCCGTGCTCCTATCCGTCCTTCGCTCCCCTTCCTGCCTGACTGTCATCAGTTCCACCTTCTGGACAGCTGCAACGGCCTACTCCTCTGCCGCCGCTTCAAGACCTTTGGTGCGGGGGCATTTTATTACGTGGTGTGCAATCCTGCCACGGAGAAATGGGTCGCCTTGCCCGGCATCTTCAGCAAGATGCAGACAGCTCGCTTGGGGTTCGACCCGGCCGTCTCCTCGCACGTCCAAAACCGGCTAGGATAACGAGTATAAGTTCCTCTGGCAATGGTTTTCTGCATTTGGTTGACATCTGGTCTGCGGTGGTGGTGGCAGTGGATGTGGAGGGAACTACTTGGAGGGTTATTCCTATGCCATGCAATCTGTTTGGCTCTACAATAGATCTTGCTGTCGGGTTCACTGATCTGTCTCAAGGGCGTTTGTATTTCGCAAATATTGATCATCATGATTGTCACAAACTATTGATCTGGGTTCTTGAGGACTACGACAGTGAAGTGTGGGTATTGAAGCACAGCGTTAGTCCTTTTGATCTACTTGGAGTGAAGTATGTCCATCGGGGAATCAGGTTTCACATTATCGCCCACCTCCCGCAACGAAACATGATTTTCTTAGTTTATGGGCATGACAAAGAACTCATGTCTTATGAAATGGATAGTGGAAAAGTGCAGCTCATCCGCCATCTTGGAAATGGTTCCATGGGACCCTATTTTCCTTATGTTCCCTTGTACTCGGAGGAATTGGCAGATTGGAACTGATAGTCTGGCTTGCATATCGCCATTCCATTGTCGACCTTTCAGATAATGTTGAATCATAGGTCCCTTGTAATATCAGCAGCTATCCGGTTAGATCCTTCTGATGTTGTGTTACTTCTCTTTTGTTGTCGGGTGTACTCTGTAACCTAACTTTATGGGGCTAACTGTTCTAGTTAACTTAGTAGTGCTAGCTGCTTGTCTTGTGTAAACATATACTATGTGTTTATGGTTGGTAGCAGCATACGGGCAGCAGCCTTTGCTATTTAACTTTATGGAGCTACCATTTATTTGTACCACGGCTGCTGTTTGTGATGTCCAGATTGTTGTGTTGGGCTCTTAGTGGATGCCCTCTTTTACAAATATTATATGTGTATTATATGTTGAAGCTTATTGTGCATTTTAGCTATGTAATTGTATGGGCAGTAAAGCATGGGAGGGAATTTATGTTTTATTCCTCTTGTCATTGTAGTGAACAGTAGAGCATGTGAGTTTATGTTCCTTCGCTCCTGTCAATGTTGAAATGATCTGCACTAGTGAAGCAAAGCTATTCTTTTCTGTGAGATGCTGTTTAGTCTGGAGTTTACAGCATCAAAGGTAAAAATTTCTTCATTCCATCAATATAACAGCTTGATTCACTCTGTTTAATCTGTCGGATCCCAAGTCTACTAACCTTGTGTTGATTTGATCTAGAAAAATTGCCTGATTTACTTCCTGCTGTACTTAGTTGCAATGTCTGATCTTTGCCAGCGGATGCTTTGAGCTGTCGTTTAATTTGATACAGAAGGATAGGTGCCATCTTTTTCAGAGCCTCTATGGTATATCCAGATTATTTATCGGGATATTTACAGTAGAACTCTTGGAATTTTAGCCTCCGTGCGCCCTGACCTTTGTCCCTGCTGGTGCCTCACGTCCAAATGGGTTAAATAAACAGATTTTGCAGCGTCGAAATGGGTATTAAATAACAGATTTTGCAGATTGCGAGTTCAGGTGTAACTTCAGAATGAATTCTACGTGTTACAAAGCCAAGGTGCATCTTGATCGGATGATGGCAATCAATCACGACATTGCTGGTCCGATCATCTCCACGACGGGCATTCGGGCCGTTCGATCATCTCTACGACATTCGGACCGTCCTCATAATGTTGAGGAAGCTCGGGAGCGAGTAAACCACAAGGCTCGAAAACAAACACCAAATGATGTAACCTCTCCAAGTGAGGTGACCAGACCCAAAATCCATCTTCAGGTCATGCGCTGATGAGCACATTGATCTATCCATGTGGCGGTGATATTGCTCCCCAGCTACCTGGATGGATCTCTTTTCTTCCTGTAAAACAATGGGAGTTTCTCTGAAAATATGAAGCAACAAAACCAATCCTAGTCTCTCAACCTAGATGCGAAGTTGCAGACAGGATGACATTACTACTATCTTGCACCCAACCAAACCCTAACACCACACATAGGTACAACCACTGCCTCATCCCTCATAGACAAAACCGCCGCGGCACAAGAGAGTAACTTATATAAACAAAACCGAAGCTCAAACAGGTTCCTTATATATACTACCAGTACATGTTTATTGTTCTTCAGCAGAACAGTAAATACATGCTTTTTAGCTGCAGGAACAGGAAAATGGTTCGCCGGAATCAGGCCTTGTACACGGCGCAGGCCTTCTTGGGGATCCTGGTCCTCGCCCTCTTGGCGTCGACGCTGATGCGGCACGACACGTGCACCCTGTGCGTCACCCGCACCAGCTTGCCGATGACGTAGCCCCGGGAGACGAGCTCGAAGTCCACCGTCAGCGGCACCGTCACGTCGTTGCCGGACAGCGAGAGCCCGCCCCCCGCGCCGTAGAGGGGCACCTTCTCGCCGTGGATCACCGCCGACACCAGCCGGTGGCTCTTGCTCGGCTGGTAGTACTTGTGAACCTGCGTTCACATAGGAGAAACGGACAAATGAGTTGCCAGGAAGAAGAAGAAGCGCCGACAACAGGCACCTCTCTCTAGGCTGTTACCCAGAAACCAAAAAGGGGCAGGGGACGCTGATGGATGGGCATACCTGTCCAACCCCGATGGCGATCTCCGAATAGAGCAGGCGGACAGGGCCCGAGGAGACATGAATTCCGAACATTGACGCAGGGTTGTACACCACCATGTTGAGGGAGCAGTTGAGCGTGACCATCTTGGTTGGAACCCCGCTGTGGTCTGTGCCCTCTCCGGCATAGAAGTTGTCCATGGCTATGCTCTGCGCAGAAACAGAGTAAAAAACAGGCTCCTGGTTAGTAGTAGAACATTTTTTACAGAACCTTCACACTGAGAAATTCAGATCCGCAGCAGAAGTTCACCGTACCACTATGGTACAAAGGTAGTACATTGTACTGTGTTTTATAACTACTGTGAAACTTTTTTGTGAACAGGGGAGGGTTTGGAAATGCGAGTGAGACAGTCGACAAGCTGGGCTGACCGCAGTGGCAGCCGACAACATCTCCATCATAAACAGCACAACGAAGAAAATAAATTTATCTTGCCTCGTGGTCATTGTTTTATGTTTCTCTCTCTGTATAGTATTTATTTATTTAGTGGCCTAACACTAACGTCCAACGAAGTTTGGTTTTTCGAAGATGGGGTCAGAAAATGCCCAGCGAAGAAGCTGTTTGTTCTTCAGTCAGCGGTGCTTTGCCTTCGATTAACAGGATTTACATTACTAATGGTAAAAAACAAATACCCTTTGATTTCGTGTTCAGAGTAAGGAACCAATTGTAGAGAAAACAAAGCTCGAATGGATCTACCAGTAAAAAAAATTGTCTGCACAATTCAGAGTCTTTGCTAACCATTCTACCCGGAGATTTAAATTAAATTAGTAATGTAATTGATGTTTAAATTCAATCTACCCGGAGACACAAGTGAAACTGGAGCAATTGATGTTTGAATTCATGTCATATTATCATGTAGGAAAATTCAGTTCAGAGTGTGCAGAGGAAGTAAAACAAACACGGTGGATGCATGAGATGAATGGATATAGTATGGGTGTACTACCTTGACGAGGACGTCGGGCTCGTAGGGGCGGGCGGCGCCCCAGACGATGAGGCAGATGACGGTGAAGAGCAGGAGGAAGCTGACGAAGGCGAGCGCGAGCTTGCAGCGGCCGGAGAGGCCGCTGTCGCCGCCGGAGAGGCCCTCGTAGGAGCCCTCCTCCTCGATGACGCTGCACTCGGGCCACCCCTTGGCGTTCACCGCCTTGAGGTCGCCCCCGCCCCCGCCCTTGCGCCCGCTGCCGCCGCGGAGGATGCCGGAGAAGCGGCTGACGGAGGAGGCCCGGGAGTGGCGGCCGTAGGACGGGTGCGAGGGGGACTCGTTGGGGCTGTTGTACACCGGCGTCGCCTGCATCGACGACGACTTGTACCCGCCGGCGCCCCCGCCGTCGTGCGCCGAGTCCCGCGACGGGCTCTGCACGTAGTACGCGCCGCCGCCGGCCCCCGCGCCACGCTTCGGCGACCGCGGCGGCGACGACGCCGCCAGGCTCGTGATGTCCGAGTCCGACTTGCCGTGCATCATCTCCGCCGCTGCCGTCCTCCTCCGGAGTCCGGAATCCTGCCACGAGACACCGGCGAGCGCCCACGATCAAGAAAACCGAAAGAGCGAAAATGGAAAAAAACGAGAAGCAGACCGCGGCTCTGCGGGAGGGTTTTGGGTTCCGGCCCGGCCGGATCGTACCTGCGGCGGGAGAAGGCAGATGAGAGCTCCCGGAGGCGGCAGCAGGGGAGTGAAGGTGGTGGTGGTGGGGCGGCGGGGAGGAGGGGGAGGCGGAGGCAGAGCGGGGGTGGGGTGGAGTGGAGCAGTGGCAGGGGAGGGAGCACTAAAAGAGGGGGACGGGAGCGGTAACGCGCCGGAAAGGGCCGGGCCAACCTCCGCGCGCGGGATCCTCTGCGGCGGTGTGCGGTGGCGCGTGCGGGGAGCAGGTGATGGATCCAGTAGCCAGTAGGTAGGTGGTGGTGAGATTTCGCGGCGCCGTGGGGTGAATGGTTTATTGGAGTGTCGGCAGCGCAGAGAATGTCTCCTCCCGCGCCGGGACCGAGGGCGCGCGTGCGTGTCACCCAGCCTCCGGTCACACACACTCCTCCCTCCCCTCTCCCCCTATTCTTTTTTTTTTCGAGGCCCTTTCCACACTCTACCTCTAAAAAAAAGTTAACATGCACGAGTCCATCTTAAGTCGTGTGCGTCGACCGATGCAGAGGTTGGGGCTCGGCGATGCAAAAGGGCTAGCGTGCACGCGTTCATCTTAAGTCGTGTGCATCGATCGGTGCAGAGGTTGGCGACGTGAAAGAACTAGCGTGCACACATCCATCTTAAGTTGTGTCCGTATGCATCGATCGGTGCAGTTGTTCTGGCTGACGAAGCCCACCACATAGGGTTCGTGGCGCTTGCGTCGATGAGTCTAGCATGTATCGGGTGGGATCTCTATCCCCGGATAGCTCTCTCGTGCTCTCGGCGTCGTCTTTCGAGAAATTTCCATGTCGATCCAGGTTATCTCTTAGTTGGCGTTTTGGCTCGACGTTCGCAGTGCCAAGCGTACACGTAATGGTTTTTGCACTGTCGGTGGAAGCAAAATATACTGGGCGATAGTTGAAACTTATTTGGTTTACTATATAGGATGAAATGGCAAACATTATGAATGGAGTTTCGGTTTGTGCGGAGAAAACATTTGATTCACTGGTATGCGCTTCCGACTCCATGAGTAAAAAATTCAATGGGCATATTCCATTCAATTTAGGAATCCTCATACATCTCTGCTAGTCGATTATTCACTTTATGATTCTAGCTCTCTTTGATACACAATCCTCTTCGACAACAAGGATTTTCTTCCCTGTCTCAAGGTTGACTAAGCTTCTGGTGAATGGTGACACAATTATGTGAGGTCAATTTGCTAGACGGGTTGATGAATATGGCTCGATGTAGACTAGTGGGATAGCCTTCCACGTTTCATGTTCCTCTCCCGAATGGTAACTATTTCTCAAACTTCAAGATCTCGAACCGGTTTGCTCCAAAGACTTTATCTCTCGTGCTTCGTACGACATGGTTCGAGACATTTCCACGCCACCCAAGTTATCTCTTAGTTGGCATTTGGCTCCACGTTCACGATGCCATGCGTACATGTTAAGGCTTTGCACTGTCGGTGCAAACCCTATATGGGACGGTAGTGGAAACTTATTTGGTTTACTATGGAATGCAATGACAGTCATTATGGGCGGAGTTCGGGTTGCGTTGAGAAAACATTTCCTCTAGTGATATGCACTTCCAACTCCGTGTGTACAATTCCAATGGACATATCTCATTCAATCAGGGAACCCTTTTGGCTCTCTGCTAGTCGATCGTTTACTTTATGATTGAAGTCTCCATTTGATACGCAATCCTCTTCGACAAGAAGGATTTTCTTGCGTTTTCAAGGTTGATTAAGCTTCTAGCGAATAATGAAAAAAATGTGAGGTCACTTTGATGGACGGATTGATGAATATGGCTCGATGTAGACTGGTGGGATGACCTTCCACATTTCATGTTCCTCTCCTGAGTGATAACTATTTTCTCACTTCAGAATCCTGAACCGGTTTGCTTCAAAGACTTTATCTCTCATGCTCTCAGTGTCGTGTTTCAAGTCATGTCCGCATCTTGAATTTATCTCTTAGTTGGCACTTGGCTTGACCTTCGCAATGTCATACGTATACGTTAAGGTTTTGCACCATCGGTGCAAACCCTATATTGGACAGTAGTGAAAACTTATTTGGTTTACTATAGAATGCAATGACAGTCATTATGAGTGGAGCTTAGGTTGCCTTGAGAAAACATTTCCTCTAGTAATATGCACTTTCGGCTCCATTTGTACGATTCAAATGGGCATATCCCAGTCAAGCAGGGGATTTTTTGGCTCTCTGCTAGTCAATCACTTACTTTATGATTCAAGTCTCCCTTCGATACACAATCAACTTCGAGAAGAAGTATTTTCATGTGTTTTCAAGGCTGATTAAGCTTCTGGTGAACAGTGAAAAAAATATGAGGTCAATTTTCTTGATGGATTGATGAATCATGTGCCTCTGCTGAGTAATAACTATTTTCTAACTTCAGGATCTTGAACCGGTTTGCTCCAAAGACTTTATCTCTCATGCTCTTTTACGTCATGTTTTGAGTCATTTCCACGTCAGTTGGGTTACCTCTTACCTGGCGTTCGGCTCAAGGCTCGCAATGCCATGTGTAGATGTAAAAGGTTTTGTGTTGTCGGTGTAAACCTTATATTCGACGGTAGTTGAAACTTATTTGGTTAACTATAGATTGCAATGACAGTCATTATGAGTGGAGTTCGATTTGCGCTGAGAAAACATTTCCTCTAGTGATATGTATTTTTTTACTCCATTTGTACATATTCCAATGGGCATATCACATTCTATTCCGGAATTCGTTGGGCTCTCTGCTAGTCGGTCATTTACTTTACAATTCAAGTTCTCTTTGATACACAATTCTCTACCAAGAACGATTTTCTTGTGTGAATAGCGACACATCACGTGAGGTCAAATGGCTTGACGAATTGATGAATATACCTTGATGTAGACTGGTATATATGATTGCCTTCCACGTTTCACGTTCCTCGCCTGGGTGGTAACTCTTTTTCTAACTTTGTGGTCTTGAACTTGTTTTCTCCAAAGACTTTATCATTTTGTGTCGAAGCAAAAGAAAATGTTAAAAAACATTGTGATGGAGCACATATTGGGGAACATGGATATGAAATGACTTATATATGTCACATCATGGAGCTTCAGCTCCAAATTTACATACACAAGGATGATAAAAATATATTCTCATGGAGCTTCAACACAAAATCTACATACACAAGGATGATAAACACTCCAAATCTGCATACACAAGAATGATAAAAAATATTCCCGTGAATTCGTACCAAACTCAAATTCTTCTGTAATCTACAACATGTGTTTGTCGTTTTGGTTCTAAATGTATAAATTTTTGTGGTATGGTTCACTCAATTCAATATTTAAAAGTAGGCACACTAATGTAACATATATTCTAGAAGTAACAAATAGCTCTAAGTAAAAACCATCTAATCCGCATAATGTTACAATATATGAACAATACATATGGAATTGTGGTGTGTGGATCATTAGATGATTTTCACATGGACCGTGTGGGATTTCAATCCCTGTATAGCTCTCACTATCATGTGCTCATCTTTCATGCAATTTTCCAAACCATCTAGGTTATCATATAGATGGCGTTTGGTTCAAGATTCGCAATGCAATTCGTGAATGGAACATGTTTACAACGTCGGGTTAAACTGAATATTGCACAACAATTCAAACTATTTTTTTTCTCGCATGCTCATCTTCCATGGCATTTTCCATGTCATTTAGGTTATCACTTATTCACAATGCAAGACGTGAACGCAACAGCTTCACACTGTTGGTTTAAATCGAACATTGCACTATAGTTGAAACTTTATTTTGGTTAATATGGAATTTGAAGTTTATTGATATCAGAGGAGTTTGGTTTGCATCGACAAAACATTTTCCATAATACCGTGTGCTTCCACCAGGTGGGCATTTCTCAAGGATTCGACTGGGTATGTCACATTCGATTTGGGAAACCTGCTAGCATTCTTCCAGTCAACCTATGGTTGATCAGTCCATTTGCCATCAAAATCTTGAACCAACCTGTGGTTGGATGGTTGGTAATTGGTATCCCCAGCCCACCAGAGTACAAGTCCTAGACTTGACACCGGTGCTCGTATTTTCCTGGATTTATTCTAGGCCTTTCAGCGATGTGCGTTCAGTGGGAGGAGACGTTCCCGTCGACTACGAATGCGTCTATGGCGACTTCGTCAATCTCAAGATGATGTGCCGGCTCAGTCTGTCGAAGGTGTGCTCATAGGGGTAGGATGTGTGTGCGTGTGTTCATAGGGTGAGTGTGTGTATGTACGTATGCATGAGCGTCTGCATCTGTATTGTGTTCAAAAAAATCTTGCTTGATACATAGTTTCTTGGACAAATAGGGGTTCTCTTGAATTTTTAGGGTTGATCAAGTGTCTGGTGAAACATGGAAGCATTATATTGTGTGAGACCAAATCACCTAACAGATTGACGAATATGGCACGATATACTAGTCCACATATACTGTACAGTCTTGAACCATAGGGGCAGAGCCTTCTGCATATATCATGTTCCTCCCTTGCTTGGTAAGTCTTTTTGTTAGTTTGTCGATACACGGGCTGAACATAGTCTTGGAAAACAGTGGCGTGGTAGATGCATATGCAATCCAATATTGTGTAAGTTGTTGATATCCTAGAACTAGAAGTAACAATAAAGAAAAGGGCACTCTAGACAAAGCTATCTAATTCGCGTAATGCCCATCTCCAAACAAGCGTGGGCCGATATCCTAGATAGTGTAAGTAGGTGCAACAATATATATGTAATATAGTGTATTGTTCGGAGCCCTATAGATATCCTAGAGCTAGAAGGAACATATATAAGTCTAAAAGGAAAACTTTCTAATTCGCATAATGATGTTACAAAAATATGAACAATATGTAAGTAGGTGCAGTGCACACATCGATCGACAAGTGAAACTTTTGAAAGGAATCGGATCAACCAATGCATGGGGAGAGACTGGGACTGACAGAGACTCCCAAAAACCGTCCGGTCCCTTTCGCGAAGCCGACGCGTCGGGCAATTGTCAATAGAAATAAGTCCGACACGTTGGACAAACCGGAACAAATAAACCGCCAGCGGGTTGCCCTGCCTGCACGAGATTCATTTCACTTCGTGTCTGAGAACTCTGTGTGAAGTGTCTACGTTAACCGCTTTGATTTGCGTGCGGACGAGCGATCGCACTGCTAATTAATCAGTCCGCTATGTGGAAGCGACCGAGACGTGTGCGTGAGTGGGAGAGCGATGCTCGGGCGCCTTTTCCTCCGCACCGGTGAGGAAAATCCAGCGTTTGGATTGGGTGGGATACTTTTTTCGTAAAGCTTTTGCCATTGTGTGCCGTGTGTCGGTGATGGCTATCTAGGCTAAGTACTCTATCATTAGTTTAACTCGCCTTTGCCGCCTTGTTTTAGTAGCATCGCCATCATGCACGGATTTGTTGCGCCGGACCGAGCATATCTCTTATTTGTGATCTAGTTCTAATTATTAAGATCTTTCATTCATCGGTGGCACGTCGTGTGCAGAACCCGTCTAACGTCTAGACTATACAGCTCATTGATATAAAGTTTTCGGTGTTATTTAGCCAAAATTCGTTTTATAGTATCAACTAATTAATTAATTGGCGAACCAATATGTGATTGGATGGTTAGAGGGATAGTGGTATCCTCAGCCCATCAGGGTTCAAGTCGTGGAAAGAGACGTCCGCGTCGACGACGAGGCGTCTATGGTGACTTCGTAAATCTCAAGATGATATGCCGGTTCAGTCTCTTGAAGATGCTCACAGAAGTAAGGCGTGCGTGTGTGCGTTCATAGCGGTGAGTGTATGTGCGTATGTATGAACGCTTGCGTCTGTACTGTGTATGAACTACTTATGGATGAATATAGGCGTAGTTTAGAGTGTAGATTCACTCATTTTGCTTCGTATGCAATTTACATTGAAATCTCTACAAAGATTTATATTTAGAAACAGGAGTGCATATGAGTGGCGAGGTGAACGAAACCAACGGAAATGTCGGTGTATATTATGTAGGAGTATCATGTTGTACAGCCCATTATCAAGCATGCCTGGTTGATCAAATTAGCTGGGGCGGGATGGGACAAGAAGGGAATTAGCGTGGCGAGTTATGCGTGGACAGCACAGCACGGGGGATAACCAACTAACTGGAGTAGCATCTTGTGTGCACGCAGAGGAGAATGAATAATTAGTGGCCGGAAAATGACCTCGCAACAGACCATGTAGATATCGAGCCGTCCGTTGCGCCGTGGACGTTCCCGGCGTCAGAGCGACGCGCCGCCCACTGCCCGGACGACGAATGCGCCGGAGCATGACGCGCCAACACACTACTCCTCCGTCGGCCGTCCTGATTTAGTTCTTGTTTTCACTCTAGACCAGATCTTCTTCTAATTAAATTAAATACCAGTTATATAATCTGGTATGTACAGTAATTTGTGGTTGAGAAGCGTTCGCACCAGGGCCGGCCCTGGGGCATGGGCGACGGGGCGACGGCCCAGGGCCCTGGCGAGGGGGGGCCATGATGGAGTATATACATATACTATAGCCCAGCAAAAAGCAAAAAAAAGATACAAAAGAATTAAAGAAAAGAAATAGGATGGGCTAGGAGGCCCAGATATAGCTAGCTAGCTAGCGATCGCTGGATACGCGAAGGCCAAGCGGCGCCGTGACTCACGCTGGTTTCTACGTTTCCTCGTCGCCCTCGCACGCCCGTCGGCCTTCTCGCTCGTCGCTCGGCGCCTTGCCCCTTGGCCCTTGCCGCGTCGCCGTCGCCTCGCCGGCTCGCCATCGCCGCCACACAGCAGTCCGACAGGCAAGCGGCAGCCCGGCCATCCGGCATCCAGCACCGCGGCAATACGGCAATACCTATACGAGTACGCATCTGACTGGAAGTCAACAAGTACGCATCCATGTTTCCTGTCCATCCCCAAACCAGAATTTGACAATCTCACTATCTCAGTAATTTATTTATTCTTTATTTAGTATGTACGTATTCTAATCCAATCTATCATTTTTTTTGTCATTCTATATAACATGTCTAGGGTTTCAATCATCCGATCTATAAACTCCTAATTCTTTGTATGCTCTTTTGATCTTTTCTTCATGATTTTAGGACATTAGCCTGCCATGTTACCTAAGAAGAAGCAATTGTCGGGTGCTGAAAAAAGGAGGAAAAAGAAAGAAAGTGATCTGAAAATTCTAGCACTGAAGGATATCTTGGACAATGTTGATCTTGATTGTGCCCTTAATGACTTCGCATCAAGAAATGCCCGAAGAAACTTTTTTTGAAGCACTGAAGTATTATTGTTGTCGATGGAGTCAGTCTAATTTCGTTCTTATTTGAGGTAATCATGTCATGTTACTTTCATTTTGCGATCTTTTTAGTACCATTATTTTTTATGGAGTCGGTTTGAATTTGATTATTATTGTTCTCGATGGAGTCATTTGAATTATTATAGTCATATTTTAAACTAAAGATGTGTGATTGAAAATTACTTTTAATAAGTTATATATATAACATACGCATACATATATATTGTCTTAGGACTTAGGACTTAGGGGCCCATGTTGTCGAGTTCGCCTAGGGCCTCCCGAAACACAGGGCCGGCCCTGGTTCGCACTATGTGCTCGATCGAAACAGCATGGGCCCCATTTCGGAAGCTTTGATGCCTTCCGCGCACCAAGAACTTTGAACAAAACGGTGCGCAAAAGAGAAGCCCATGTTCTAATCCCGGTGCTCAATGCATGTAATTGTAGAAAAATCTTGTTTCTATCCTCAGTCTTGCCCCCGTCCTGGCGGGCGGTGCGACTAGCGTCGAAGGAGGGTGGGCGGAGGTGTCTCTCCGATGGATCTCCACTCAGATCTGGTCTTCGTTCGTCAACGTTGGTCTGTCTTCATGTTGAATTCTTTTGATCTATGCTTTTATTCATAGGCGGCGGTTGCTTTTCTGGTGCACTAGTTCTATGGAGCCTTAAGACGATGACTTTTTAATTGTCTGCTGCAACAAGATTCGTCCGGCTCCAACAAGGAAGGGATGATGACGTGCCTTCAGCTCGCTTCAGTATTTTTATAGTCATTGCTAGATGGTCTACGGATATAATATTTAATATTTTTGTGCTCGCCGTAGTGAATAGATCGAAAATTTTAAGCAAACACCGGTCTTGCCATTCTTGTGTAGTAGTGTGGTTAGGAGACGCGCCACCTCGTGAACACGTATGCATTGCGAATCATGTGCACCAGTGCCGTGCATGCAGTACGTACGTGCTCGCTCCCTGTCGACAATATAAATATGCAAGAAAACGACCACGTCGCTGCGCTTTCGGACACAAATAAATAAAAATAATAATACGGCGAGTACGAAAGTCCTGGAGACGCTGGCGACGGCGTGCCGGCCGGCTCGCGACTCCGCTGGAGAGTACGTACTACGGTATAAATGCCGATTCCGACGCGTCACGCAGTTCACGCGTAGGCCTGGCCATACCGACCAGTAGGAGTATACTGTATAGCGCCTGTCTGCCTACCGGCCGGGTCCATGTCGCCTCATGTATGTTTATAATCAGTGGGCCATCTGCCATTGTTGCCGTTGACATGTCGCCCACAACAGTCTCGGCGTTTCGTCCGTTCATTCATGCATTCATGCAGGGCGACGGGGCACCACGTGAGCATCTGGACAAAATTATTTTCTTCCCATGAAACTCACCGTACGGACCGTATGTATATCCGGTAGATACGGTTCGGTAAAAACAGATTTGCTAGAAAAATACGGTCTCAGAAACAGGATGATACATACAGGATAAATCTGCGGTTACCGACACATGTTGTGTCCGCGGCGAAACATATATAGGCACACATTTTTGTTCCACATCTCACTAGCATAGAGATTAGGTAGTACCAATGGTAATGATGATGAGGCTAGGCTTACTGATTCCGGTCTCGGTCAGCAGGAATGCAATCCAAACAGAGGGCAATTTATTGAGGACATGCACTTCAGGAGGCATGCATGGTGGTACAAGGTGAGCGGCCATGATAATCGTCTGAGAACTAGAGAAAGCGGTCGAACCAGTCGCTCGCTTCCTTCACCATGCTCGCGGTCATCCTGTGCCCAACTCCCGGCTCCGCGACGAACTGAACATGCAGCAGCAGATAAAGAAGCTGTTAGCGATCCAAAAGCCACCCTTTGTTTTTTTGGATAATACCTTGCTCTTATCCTAGATCTACACGATCATGCACTTGTCGCGGAGAAGATGGACGCTTACCAACGGAATAAAGCTTAAAAGCAACAAATTAGAAAAGGAAAAGTTACAACGCAACCCATGCTACAGAGAAAGCATAAATCAACCAAGACAAGATACTTCATCGGGGCGAAGAATTTGAGCATTCGATCCCTCACTCGTTCTGGTATGTGGCGCCTGAGCGCCGCAGCCCCACATGGTTTCAGCGTTTAGGACGTGGGAAAGAGGTGGTCCTCTCCTCGGAATGAAAACGATTATTGGATTGGAAGTCGAGGTCTGGCCTTGGTTTTTAAAACAGACGGTGGACCAGGCGTATGTGTAGCTGGCGGTCAGTGCCATCTCCCCATCGCTTACCAGCAGTAATCGGTTGGTTTTCTGCGCATTATTTTCCAAGAATATGCTGGCCGGCCGGCTTGAATACAAAACGGAGGAGGAAGAGTCCGAGAAGGCTCGGCTGAGCGAGCCACCGGCATCGCCTCTCCATGCAGCACAGCGAATAGATGATTTCAGGTGCGCACAGCCTTTTCCAGGTGGACCGTGGAAGTTCTTAAGATCATTAAGTTCTTGGATAAAGTTGGTTTGTGAGACGATTGAATCTGTTACAAGTCTTATGTGGCATTTGAATGGTTCCTTTTTGTCCAGCTGGGCATCCATTTCTATAACTGGTACCATCCCCCCCCCCCCCCCCCCCAAGTCAGATAATTACTTTATTAGGTTGCATTAAGCCTCTAACCTTGTAATGATTCTTACGGAAATGTGCATTTTACATTGAATGTTTCGCTACATATATTCTGGTAAATCAGATCTAGATTTTTGATAGAAAAATTTAGATCTGATTTACCAGAATAAAAATGAAGGAGAAAAAGTCCAAAAAGGCTTGGCTGAACGAGCCACCGACATTGTCTCTCCATGTAGGCGCAGCAAATAGATGATTTTGCGTGTGCATGGCCTTTTCTAGGTGGAAGTTTTTAGGTTCATTACGTTATTGGAGCTGACTTAAAGTTGTCCCAAGTCCATTGAAAAACATAATACCAACGTTTTCGAATATCTGATTATTATACATTGTAGGAATGAAGTTTCATCTTTTTCCGGGTTTGTATAAAGGTTTGTTATCTTAGATTCTTAGTAGTTAGCACTGCCCATATTGATCTATAGCTTTAGTTTAGTTATTTAGGAGAACAATCAGTTTTTTTTTCTCTCCAGGAGAGAATACCTTCAAATGACAACTTTACAAACATATTATTGTATGTATAATGCAAAATGCATAGTGTTAATAATTTTTACTCCTGATAAACTAATATAAGATGTTTTAGATAACTACTTCAGTGATCTAAAATGTCTTATATTACTTTACAGAGGTCGTATTTTCGAGCAGGTTTAGCCATTTAACCTGACAAAGATGAATACAAGTTTGAGAAGTATTAAACCAACCCGTTACAGTTTTAAGAAAATCTCATATTCATAGGTTTTAACTAGTGAGAGTTCATGTGTGGCCCCAAAAGAGCGGTGAAAAGAAAGTACATTGCATGTTACCTTGAACTTCTCCGCAGAACCAGCTTCTTCATAAGCCTTAGCAGCTTTGGAGGCAGGTTCTTGTAGACCAAGGACTGGGCAACGAGGGTCGTCAGCACCTGCATGGTAATTGGTAAATGAAGCTCCAGCAGCAAGAAACATCCTCAATTAAGATTAATTTTTAAACAAAGGGTTAACAACAGTTCTGGTTCAACCATAATGTATAAAACTAAAATATATGCTGAAGACTGGAAGCCCCAGCCCTCAAGTGCTCATTGAACTCATAAAAGAGAAGTGAGAGACATTTCAATATGTTGGGTTATGCAACAACTATTGGACGAAGCAGAAGCACTCAATAAGAAATATGATTGGTTTTACCATTTAGGAGGAGGAGCGGACGTGGTGCAATCAGAGGAACTGAGTAGGGAGCATCAAACTGTGAAGCCATACCAGGTGCTATCTTGTCCCAAACCTGGTAAAAATATGTCAATACACGATCGTGAAACATTTCTAATGGAACAATCAGAAATAAATGTCAAATAAATGAGATAGTCACCTTTTTCACAACCTCTGCATCTATTTCACTCTTCCCTGAATCAATTCTTGCTTCTACAGGAAAGGCAAAACGACATAGATACTTACATGTAAATGTTCTGAACTGATATAGTATATTTCAGTTGTGATCTATATTTTTCAATGGTGTGTGCCCAATCTTAAAGAGGATGCATGGTATCTAACCTTCAAATAAAGGCTTAATGCTATCAACTCTAGCTTGCCACTTGTCATTATCTATTGCCCATTGAAATCCCTGTAGCCACCACAAAGAGCATTGCTTTACTTACATGGGACAAATCACAAAACTATGCGCACCCATATCGACAAATTACTGTTGTGTGTACCTGAACACCAATTATTGGAACAACAACACTGTACCGTGTATCCACAAAAGCAGCAAACCATGCATGCATTCCTGTATTCAGCTCCAAATAAAAAAGATAAATTTTCTAAAAGTGAAGTCTATGTATTAATTCAGTATCATGATGCAATCATGATCTATAATACCCACGAGTGATTCACCAGTAATCCCTATCCTAGAGGGATCGACATCCTCCCTTGCACTAAGATAATCTCCAAGCTTTATCAAGTCCCACACCTGCACATGTTCCTCACTGAGTATCGCAAAAAAACAGGCCTAACATGTTTTGAAGTATGATATACCAGGTCATACAGTAGAAGACAATCATAAGGAGAGAACCAGACCAAGAGAATAAATCCAGAATTCAACTGAAGTGCCAACCCAGATAGTGTAGTTATGGCACCAGTACAGCTGGACTAACACCAACAACAGTGGCTTACCCATCAGGTTAGTTAAAGAGTAGACCACCAGCCACCAGGCATGGCACTGGGCCAGCCCAACTAAAGGCATGTGCTATACATATCCGGTTTGACATTTATTGGTACAGAGCCATCCATTTATTAAAAAAAATGTATTTGGTGGGCAAATTGAACAACACTGTTGCCAGAACTTAAGAACAATCAAAACATCAATTGTAACAGGTGGAAATAACATTTGGTACCGTGTCAAAAATAAAAGGCATAGTGTCCCCATTCCTCCAAGCTGAATTGAGTGCCTGTGTTTAAACCATGAAAGTAGGGATGATCAGATCAACTGTGGATACTACAATTGTCGAACGTTTCATGAAATCGGCGGCACATAAATGGGAGTAAGTAGATTACCTCTATGTAAGTAGTCTTGCTGCTGGCCCTTTCACCGTGATAACGAGAATCGATGGCGACAGCAATATAACCCCTGGAGGCATATGCCTGCAAATGTGCAAGCAAATTTTAAGAACAATAACTAGTTGAACATTAATGCACACTGCATAGAGGCATTGCTGATATGGTTGAAATGGGAAGCAATTTTACCTCAAGTAGAGGACGCAACCATTCCTTGCATTTGTAAGAGCTGTGCAGTATTACAACAACGGGCTTTCTTTCAGGAGCAGCGTCGTTAAGTTTCAGTAGAAGTACAGGTAGGCGTCCCTGTTCGCCCGACTGTTGGGAGAAAAAAGTGTAACAAATTCTGCTGTTTAGGGGACAAGAGGCACAATAAAGCCAAGCCAGTGCGCGTTAACTGTAGACTCAACTGGAGCTGGATCTCAGAACCACATTTAATACACCAACTATCAGGCTCTCCACAGACCACAAGTGGGTGCTTCAGACAGAGGGTCTGAGTGGAAACATGGTGCTAGGTGAAGCACATGTATGCAATACTATCAATCTGTCATTCTGTCTATGACGAGCACTGAGACGAACAGACACGCCTAGACAAAATGCACACTACTGTTGCTCCTCTACTATCTTTGTGGTAGCTCAGATGTAGCTGGCTTCATTGATCTCAAGTTAAACTGCAAAGATGCAGGCAGGCAGTGTGCAGTGCGATATTCAGAAACAAGCAATGCGCACTGTATCGGCTTGACACCTGCGAGGCTGCGACGAATCAATCGGTTGATCGATCGTGGAAATGTATGGGCAAAAAAGTACCTCGGTCATGAGGTAGAAATTTTCCTCAACCAGCTTCTCCTCGAAATTCTCCACCTCCTTCCTCGGGCACGACTCCATGGCCTGGGGAAAAAATTCAGACACGGCAGAGTCAACACGGTTGCCTCGATCTGGAAGGGGGAATGCAGTTGCGCAGATCGACGGAGGACCCTGACCTCTCTGCCCCCCAGAGGCCCGTTGCCTTGGTACAGTGGCTCCTTCACCGGGCTCCCTTTCTCCACGGTCGTAGGCACCGGGACTGGGGCGCCACGAGCAGATTCAGAGCAAAGCCGTTGATCAAACTTGTTAGGCTGCAAACTCAGGGACGCGCAAGCGCGAGGGAGAAAGGGAGGGGGGTGGGGCCGGCTGACCTTGGAGTTCGCGGCGGCGGCTGAGGAGCACCTCGCGGAACTCCGACCTGAGGTCTCCGGCGGCGGCGGCGGCGGCCATTGGGGCTCCGGCGGCGTCGGGGCGGCGGCAGGCGATGGGACCGCACGTGGTGGACTTGGAAGCGGAAGTGGAACTGGCGGAGTGGCAGGCGGGCCCCACCACCCCCACGAGGCGTCCCTTCGAGTGGCCGCTCGTCACGTGCGGCACGCGGCCGGCGGCGGAGGAGCACGCACGGCCGGTGCGCCGCGGCGAGGGTCAGCGCCAGCGCCATGGCCCGCCTCAGCATCTGCGACCGAGGAAGAGGCGGCGGATAAGGTTCGCCAGCTGGCCGCTCGCCGGCACGCGGCGTCGCGCGCGCCACACATCGTGGGACGTGGGGAGAGGATATGACTGCCACTGCGAGTGCTCTGCCGGAATCGAATCCCTACCTCCGTCGCCGTCGAACCCGCCGGTGAGAAAATTCCAAGGCACTATTGGACGAAAAGTTTCCAGGATAGATAGAAAAAATTTCGAGGGCATACAAATTGTGAAAGCGACTTACATTTACAAGTTGATTTGAAAGCTTTGGCGAAAGATTAATGTTGGTTACTACCGTTCAAGTCCGAGAGGCGAGAGATGTTTCAAACGGGTGAAGTATCATTTTATCTTCTGTTCTCTCTCTCTGATTCGTTTGGTTGTGGGATGTCTATTTATCTCCAGAGTATATACAACAAAAGAAATAGTTACAGGGAAAAAGAAAAACGATAAATCTAACCACCAGTCGACTCGATAGCCGTTCGACTCGATAGCCGTTCGATCCGCATCCAACGGCCCGCGTAGCCCCTGGTGCGCGCAGCGCAGGTGGCGATAGCCGTTACGTTCGCTCTATGTCGTTGTCTTGTGGGTCCACTCAAAACCGCCCATCGCGCCCAATGCGCACGATCCCCACTCGCCCCCTCTCCTTGTTCGCCTGCACTACTTCTTCCTCCTCTGCTTCGGGCGTTTCCATTCGAATCTCCTCTCGCTCCCCTCCCCCTCGCGTGCGACGGTTGCTGGTGGTGGCGCGTTCCGGTTCGCGGCGCACGACGTCTGAATCTACGGTGCGGAACGCATTCCCCACCCCTGTTTCATTCCTCTTTTTGCTCCGTCGCCGGTCCGCCATTGATTTAGGTTGGAGTCTTCGAATCCGGTAGTTTGTTCTTCCAATTAGGTTAGATTAAGGCCGGCTTCTAGTTTCTGAGTCGACGTTGAGCAGCGCATCCCCCCATTCCCCCACCCACCCACCCGCCCCGCTCTGTATTGTGGGTGTGGATAGGTCTTAGCGGTGGTAAGTGTGGTCGGTTCTAATAAGGATTTTGTTATGGTGTTACTGTCGTGGATGTGGTTGTTCAGGACATCCAATAATGTTTGGTGTTTATGGATTTCAAGTTGTGCATTAGTGGCTGAGGATTTAAAAAGCAACCCTAAGTTTTTTCACATAATGTTGTTTTATGTTGGTTTTGTTTGATGCGGTGTGTCTATTGATTAGGCTTTTGTGGTGCTCCAATTAGCATGTTTACAATGCTTGATTTGCTTGTTATGTCTTGTTCTGTTCAATTATCATGATGTGTATATTGAACTTACCAATGATATTGCACTCAAATTACCAGATGCTTAAACTATGTTATTTATCGGTGCTGTCTTGTTATGGTTGAATTATCATGGTGATGGTTTTACACTTACCACTGTCATCTTACCGTAGTTACCAGAAGTTTTTCTATACTAACTATATGCAGCACAATGCTGATTTATCATTCATTTGTTTTGGTTGGTTTATTAATGAACATGTGTGAATGCTATTTCTTATCACTGGTAATTTGGTTGTAACTTACCAATTGCATTGTGCCTCAATTATCAGTCACACATGCTTTTTATATACCTGTGCTATCTGTTTTACTTTTTTTAGCATGTGCGATGGACCAATTGCAGTTTGCTTGTTTCCTTTTATCAGCTGTATTATTGCTTTGTCAAACACCGATTTTATAAATGTTACAGTTTATTGTGATATCAGTTTTTCAAATTCATCTAATGGTTTCATTCGCTTTGCTTTTTTTTCCCTACGTGTCAGGGAGACAATGCCGAGGAAGCGTAAAGGAGATGGTGATGGAATCGGCGTGGTTCCTTCGAAAAAGGCGAAACGCCCTCCTCCGCGGAACAGAGCCTCACCCAGTTCGCTTCTTCTAGCATGCAAGGACATGAATGATGACAGGAAGGGTGCCATTGATGATATGGATTTAACTAGCCTTCGGAATATCCAATGTGACCATCTATTTAACAATCTCAGTATGTGGCTTGCTGATCTCTACGACCCCAATTCGCGTGAGGTGGTCGTACCAGGCCGAGGCAGGCTTCCGGTTAATGAGGAATACGTGCATCGTGTTATGGGCGTGCCGCGTGGAGGGAATGATGTCCCTTACAACCTCCCATCTGAAGCTGATATTGAGTTAGGGCTTGAGTTGTTTGGCGAGCTCGGATATGCCCCTAAAATGACTGATCTTGTTGATCTCATAAAGGGTTCTGAAAATTCTGATGATACTTTCAAGCGTATGTGGCTTCTGCTTGCGGGGAATGCAGTCATTGCCCCGACCACCTCCAACAAAGTTAGCCCCCGATGGTATGCTGTGCTGGTAAGTTGTTTTGTAAATATGTCATTTTCTTTCTTGTGTGCCTGATAACTTTACTATATGTCAGTGTGGTAACTTTCATATTTTTTTGTGGTGCATTCGGTGAACTTCAGTTTCTTTCTGTTTTTTAACTTGCAGCGTGACATCAATGGTGTTAAAAATCTCAATTGGTCCAAATTTATTGCTGATGAACTACACAAGGCGCCGTTGAAACGCAAGCCTACCAGGGGTTGCCTTCTCTTCTACAATGTAAGTGACGATGCTTTCCTCTTACCTTCTCTTTTGTCATTTGTCATTTCTTTGTCATTTTGTGTCTGATTTTTGTTTGTGTTTACCATGACGCTTGTGTTTTTCTTATCAGCTATTGTACATTCATGCGATTGATCTTTCTGGACTTGGCATCGTATTGCCTGATGGTCCTTTTCCCATCAATGTATGGACAAAGAAGCTGATAACTCTTGTCCTCAACAAGGATGTTCAGGCTGACAAAGTTTCTTTCGGGAAACTACCGGTAATCTACATCTATGTTCTTCAGTTCACAGTCTGCTTTGCAACTGCATTTTATTTTCATTGTTTTTTGTTGTTACTTATCTGTCATGTCGCTACATTTTTTTACAGTTGAAGCCTGAGTTTGGCATGAATTTCTGTCTGTTTGGTGGTCTTGGAAGGTCTTGACAAGTTTATGCGTGTTCATACTGCCCCAAGCTGCAGTCAAGAGGTGAGCATGTAACCTAGTTTTTTTTTGCTATTTTATGTTCTTTCATTGGCTGATAACTTATTTTTTGCACTCATTGTGGTTACCCTCTTTTGATGCCAACTTGACACTCTTTACTAATTTGGATGATTTCCAATGTGGCATATCCTCTATAGAAGATAATAATTATGATGCAACCATGTGATAATTCTTAGTGCAATGCCTTGATAACTTTGTAGCATTCCTGTGATAACTTGATATCATGATAACTTTGGTTGCATTTATTATGATGATTCTTAGATAACTTAAGTTTTTTTTGCTGATATCTAACTGTGCTGTTTTAGCTTTCTCATATATTGATCTTCATTTTCATGGTGACTGAATGTTTGCTAAATCATGAATACATTCATTTGTTTACTGCAACGACACCACACATTTGTTTAGTGAATGTTCTTTTTGTGTGTGCTTTTTTTTGTTAATTCATGATAACTTTTGTTGCATTTTGGTGATAACTTACTAGTTATTTCCAATTTTTTTGTATTTTTTATGTTGAACAGAAATTTGCGAAATCAACTCAAATAGTCGCTCGGTTCACGTCCGCCATGGCTGGCATCCTAGGCAATCTTGTGGAATCATTCACCGCTTTAGATGATGAGGGCCATTCACATGCATCCTGTCAGCTAGACGCTGGATTGAACGTTATCTCCTCTGCCGCCCGTACGACGTCAAGGACTACGCGGTCATCGCAAGGCAGGCGGCCAGAAAGTGCTGGAAAGAATGTTGCTGAAGATTCTGACAGTGATGACGAGTATCACGGAGGCAATGATTCTGATTCTGACGCTGACTCCGATAATGATGATGACTATCGAGTTGTTCGTCGTCGCTGTAAAGATCCTTTTGTTGCTTCAGGCAGTGGTACCGTGTATGTAGACATGGGCAGCGGTCCAGCTGATGATGACACCACACATCTTGATGGTGCAATTGTCAAAGCTCGTGATGGCACAGGACCAGATGTTGAAGACACCCCTGTCCGCCCTGTCGATGATAACCTCGTTGAGTCTCAGATCTTACTCACCGGAACATCTCATGCAGCATCCGTCGAATCAAGTGATGGAGGGCTTAGCCAGCAAGGTCTGACAGACACGCAAGCTGAGGCGGCCACTGACTCTTCTGTCAAGCGGTGCAGTGCTCAGCTTTTGAAAAAATTGGCTTACCAGAGGCGCAAGAAACTGAGGCTACCATCACCCTCCCGTTCAGCTTCACCAACTGTGCCATCACCCCCCCCCCCGTCCAACTTCACCAGTTGTGTCTGCCAGCCCATCGCAAAGGCCGTCTTCACCAATTGCACTGTCAGCATCTGAGATTCATTTAGCTGTGAAGAAAGTTGTGGTCCAGGAGCTTGGTATACGTGTGGCTGAAAAGGGAACCAGTGTCTCTGTCCCACTGTCCACCGTGCGGAAGGAGGCCCCACGCAGGTGAATTATTATTTCCAATGTCACCCTTCCTTTTTATCAATTATGTGCCTGAAACAACATGGTAAATACAGTTGTTTGAGTAATGTAGTTTGGGTAATTTCATGATGGTGATCAACTTGCTCATTTTTCATCTGCAGGGCCCCCGGCAAACAATCTGTTGCTGCTAAGGATTCAGGGATTGCACCACTGAAAAGGTATTCACATTGTTACTTTCGTTTATGTTCAGCAGTTATTTTGTTCTTGTTGTCTGATAACTTATTTTGATGAACATTGATAACTCAACTTTGCCCCCCTGGTAATTTAGAGTTACCAATCTTGATAGTTGTATGTGCTTGTAACATTTGGTTATTTTTTTCATTCAGTGCACCTATGAAACAAGTTGTTACTGCTAAGGGTTCACCAAGTGTACCAGGAGTGTTCACATACCTTTCTAGTTTGCAGTTATTCAAAAATAATTGTTGGTTTTTTTGTTCATATCATTTGATAACTTTATATTTCTAGTTCTTGATAACTCTGTAATTTTTTCCCTTGATGCTACTTAATACCTGAAGTACGTGACATCTTTTTTTTTACTGAAACATGTGGTAACTTAGGTTTAACAACATGTGTAATCTCACTACTACCGTTGTGTACCAATTTTTTCAGTCATTCAAAAGATAAAACTACTGTGAAAAAGGTGAAATTCGCCAAGACCAGATCCTCTCCACGTCTAAGGGCAACATTGTCGCAGACAACGTCATCGGAGACAACAGAAATTATCCATCTTGATGAATCTCCCACGGCGACATCTCCGTCTGAAAAAGCAGCAGCACCTAGCAAGGGCGCATCTAATGTTGTTGCGGCGACATCGGCTGGTGTTTCTGATGACGTTGTTTTTCAGCTAGCTGCAGCGGCAACTGTTACTGCTGCTGTTGAAGATATCGCCAGCGTGGCTGTGGCTGTTGAATGTGAAAATGAAGTCGTCCCGAATATAGTGCATGATGGAAGTGAAGGTAGTTCTGTTCGCCATCACCTTTGTTTTTTGTTTCTTGTATTTTAATGATGTTTTTTGTTGACGATGTGTTTAATCTTTTTCCGCTGTAGCCGTTTGTGTCACTGAGAAAGTTATGGGAAGTACCAGAGTCAATATGTCTATTGATACGGCTACAACTGGAGGTCAAGAGAATGATGCCCATAAACCTGTTGGCACAGGTTGGTAACTTAATTTTCTTATGTTGATAACTTGTCTGTTTAATCCATGATAACTCAAGATAATGTTTCTGGCACTAACAAATACAATGTCATCTACATGTTTTCCTGATACATTTTTTCCTTATTTGTGTGTTACTTGTGATGTTTGAAGCAGTAGCTGACCCTGCATTGGAGTCGAGCACCCCTGGAGCTGGAGACTACGATGGTAACTTTACGCCACCCAACTGCTCTCTTGGGCTGGATGCCATCTTTGGTGCGAGTCCACAAGTGCCACCATCTACTGAAGCAACTGCAACGACTCAAGCTGCACCAATGTTGCCTCAAGTACCACCTGCAGCACTAGAAGCACCTGCGGCGGCGCCATCTGCTCAAGTACCACCTGCAGCACCAGAAGCACCTGCGGCGGCGCCATCTGCTCAAGTACCACCTGCAGCACCAGAAGCACCTGCGGCGGCACCATCTGCTCAAGTACCACCTGCAGCACCAGCTACTGGCCCTGACGCCGTTCTAGGGCTCGCAGCTCCCGTTGATGCTGACTCGAAGGGCAAGGCAATGATGAAAGTTACCAAGGCGCAACCGGTTGCTTGGGCTCCGCCACCCAACAACTCTGGTAAGTGAAGACCTTGTGTCTTTGCTTTTATGCCGCAAGAGTGATGGATTGAGATATGTCAGTGTTCATCGTATTGTTTTGTGCCTTGGTGTGCTCTTTTTATTTATGTGTTTGGAACTTGCTATCATTCCGTGTGTATGGATGAATGTAATACTACTTCTATGCTTTGTGTGATGTAAATGAACATATGTGCTTTCAGTACCCGTAATATATATTTCTGTTGTGTCCGCTATAACATTTTGTACGATGCTAGCATAGACGATAACTCCATCCTCCTCCCCCCCCTTGGTAACTTTGTCAGTTTTGAAAGCCGATGTTATCCGTTACTGACTTTTAGTAAGCGCGTGATACGTACATCTCCTATCATTGCCTATTTATTTTCCTTAATTCATTGTCATGCTTACAAAACAATAGTGCACTCGTAGTAGCAGTTGTGTACTCTTATTCATCTGAACTTTTTTATTATTCCCTCCTTTTTTAATCACCCTGATAACTCTATATGACATATCTTGGTAACTCAAATGTTCAAATCCTGACAATTTATGATCCATTGACACCATAACTCCAGCCACATATGCATTCTTTACCAATTCTGGGCTATACAATTCTTTTTGGTATTCTTTTTTACATGTTATGATGATTTGTTTATATCACAGCTGTTCCTCGTTATGCACCAGTGTTATCTAATTTGTTCCTTAAAAGGCCCATACATGTGTGCTGGTAATCCACATTCATATTACCTGGTACCTTCTATATTGTGTTCCTATAACTTTTTGTATCTTGTCTCAATTTTTAATACTTGTTTTTTTGTAACAATTTATGTTGTTTATCACTACTGTTCATGTCCTCATCGCTCTTTTTTTATTTAAGTAACACCGGAAGCTGGTCGTGTGCAAGTGTATGATGTTGAGATTGACGATGATGAGGTTCTCATGTGGTGGGAAGAATTTGAACATGGCAATCCAGCATTAAAAGGGAAATCTAATGTTCAAATAGGTGATTTTTTTTCTGCTCCATGAACATTGCAACCCTTGCACAAACCACTTTATTTGTTTTTCAATTATGGACCACCACTTGGTAATCAAAACATGTGACAGTTGATATGTTTTGACCCATCACTTGATAATTCTTTCTCCCATTTGATGATAATTCATGGTTTTCTATTTTTTCTGTTTCTACCAGACAACCCTGAAAGTCCAACATTTGTTACACCAGAGTTACCACCTCGCACAGAGCATTTAGTACACAGTTCAACCCCTAAATCCTTTATTCGGAAAGTTAGGGTCACCCACCCGTCCAAATACCTGCTCCCGCCTTTTGCCACCCTCACACCGAGCGAGGAGGAAGAGTATGTTTACAATGAAGTTATCAAGCATACTACTGATTCTAACTCTAAGATTAAAGAGTATGTTTCCATCCTTTTTCTCATCTTTTTAACACAAATCATTATTTGTGCGCCATTTTTTGAAATGTATTTTTTAAATCTTTTATTTTTTTTTGTTTTTTGTAGTGTTAGGGTCATCGACATTGATGGTAGGTGGGTCACCCTCGGTGAGCTTGCCAATTGTGTGAAGGGAGTTGGACAACTATCAACCAGCATTGCCGAGTTACATGTTCGCGTTCTCCAGTATAAGGAAACGCCAAACAGGCCCATCTTCCCTTGGGTGCTATCTGTGTATCTGTTGATAGGAGACTTCAAATCCAAGTGTTTACTGAAGTATTTTCGACGGGACAAGTTTTACATTCTTAGTCACCAGGATCAGGTATGCTATGTTTGCTGGATCTGGTAACTGTACAGTTAGTGTCTTGGCAACTTCCTGTTAATATCATGTAACTTCCTGTTATTTGCGGATATTGTTTGTTCTTCATGTCATGATAACCTGTTTCATGCACACTGGCAACTTTGACCTTTCTGCCCTGATAACTTCTTTTTCTAGTTGCCTCCCATGTGAATTTCATGACCATTTGTTATCTTGGTAATTTTGTTTCTTTTCCAACTCCTTCTATGCTTACTGCCTTTTAATTTTTTGCAGCTGCTATTCCCTGCTTTGCAAAAGTTGGGCCGCGGTCCAGATGACGGGCATTGGTATGTGTTGTCACTAAATCTTAGGGCGAAGCAGTTTGAAGTTCTAGATTCATTGCGTGACCAAGATAGTCCTTCTCTTCTCGAGCATGCGACAAGATACATGAACGCAATAAAGAAGGCCTGGTTGATAAATTACAAGGACTCGCATAAGCAGATCGAGGACTATGAACTTGTGTACATTGATGTGTTGAAACAGGATAATGGGTTAGTTGTGTATTATTCACTCTCTTTTTAACATCCCACTACATGTTTCTCATCCCTGTTTATTGACCCGGTCCGAAACTTCAATTAAACTGATTTTGTGTTGTTTTTTTCATCACAAATGTTTCAGCATTGATTGTGGATTTTTCGCCTGCACGTACCTTGAGGTGTGGGATGGCAAAAATGTTCCAGCCTTAACTCATGAGCAAATTCCAGCTCTCCGGAAAATTATGACATTGAGGTGGTTAGATCATTATCAAAACAAGTGCAAACAGTTCGCTATCATCTGTTCGGCAGCGGGTGATGAGGTGATATTTTTTTACTGCCGTGTGATAACTTCTACCAAACTGTGATGATAACTTTTTTATATGAATATGTCATGACAATGTCATGGAGCAAAGTGTTGACATGCTGTTTTACTATAGTATACACAGTACAAAGTCACTGACTATATGATATAATTCACTACTGTGATTATAATTAGTTCATAAGCAATTTTTAGAAGTGCAAGCAGGACTAATTTTTTGTTCGCAAGCAATATAATGCAGTGCTGGTAGCCTTCAAAAAATGTAGATATAAAAAAATTGGCTTTTACAAATCCATGTCAATTCCATCATACATTGCTGGTAACTGGCATAATAGTGTACTGATAGCTTGGTTAAGATATAAAATTTTTGGATTTACAAATCCATGTCAATCCCATCAAACATTTGCTGGTAACTGGCATAACAGGGTACTGATAGCTTGCTTAAATTATAGAGATACACTTGTTTGCATTACAAATCCATGATAAAATCTATGATACAATGCTGATAACTGGAATGTTATGGGGCTTGTAGCTTGCACATTATGGTCCATGAAAAAAATGCAGCCACCATCTTCCATTTTAATAGCACCTTCTTCATTTATCTTGCTAGGGGAGATTTGCATGTGCGTTTGTCATGTTCCAGACTCCCGCACACACCACATTTCCTTTTTGTCTTTGGTTTTGCAATCTCAAAACCTGATTGCTTTCTTTTTGACTTTGGCCGTCCCTTCGTTGTAGTCTTGGGAGGGTCTAGTATCAACTTTGTGTTTGAGGACAGAGCTGCATCAGGATGTGGGGGCTGGATGACAAAAGCATGATTGTTTTTGCTAGCATGTATCGTCACCCGCACACTTTCTTGCTGTGTGGCAAGGTTACCCTGTCGCTGCACATTAGTAGCACTTTCTTGTTGTGTGGCGGTGTTCTCCTATCGATTCACATTAGTGGCACTTGTTTGCTGTGTGGCTGTTTTCTCCTGATGTCTTGCATCGGGCGTTTTGGTGATGTGTGACAGGGTTGTCTTCATTCATCCGCCCCACAGGTATCGAGCAGGGATCCGGCTGTCCTTGAAACGATCCTTTTGCTTCTTCCTTTTCCTTTCTTGCTTTTTTAAGTTGACTGTTCTTCAGTATTTCAAGCTCCTCATTGAAATTATACATGTGTTTTCTTGCCAATCTGGTCCCGTCATCTGTTAGGAAAGCGTCTTTGGCCGATGCCTTAAATTCTTTAAGAATTGACGTGTATCGCATGACGCTTTTCCCCTCCTCTGGCATCGACTTCTTAACTGTCGGCTGTTCGAAATCAGGTTGAATAAGATCCTCCTCTGGATCCCAGGTCCACCTCTTTAGGATGTACTTTTCAGGTATCTCGTATACCCCAATTTGGTCCATAACTCGTAGTACATGCGCGCACAGTAGCCCGTCACGATCAAACTTGCAGCAACTACACGAGTATGTCTCTTCAACCATGTTTGCTTGCACATGGTAGTCCCTGTCTCCACATTTTGGTATTATCCCCCGCACTGAGCTGACCTTAAAAGTACCATCATCCAATGCGTCACATCTGTATGCTGATTTCACCTTCATCTCCACCTGGAACTTGCAAAACAAGTTATGTGTGTATAGCCCCCGCACCTGCATCTCCAGCGGGTTCATCGAGTACATTTCGGTTTCTTTGTACACTGTTTCCAACTGCTCTTTTGACACGCTACCCATCACCTTATCCTGTATTGCAGTGTACTGTTGTGCGAATTCGACCAGTGAGTTGTTTGGGTTGACATACTTCTTGAGCACAGAGTTAAATCCCTCGCTTCTTGCCGCGGTCTGCAAGAACGGGAAAAAATTGTGCATATAGTATACCGGGACCCAACACTTCCTGTTCTCCCACAACCATTGAAAATGCTCGTTGTCAGCCTGGCCATATGCTTCCATCATCACCCACCACTTGTGCTCAAACTCCTCAACTGCATTCATAATATAAACATGGTAACATCAAGTATTGGAGGATGGTAATATCTATTCAAACATATCTGGTAACTAGGAACACCAATGCTGTTGATAATTATGTCACACACACATGGTTACTTTAGTTGAAGGATCATGGTAAGTACTTTGCAGACAAGATAAGTTTTTCTTTCCAAAGCGAATACCACTCTGTGTGTAGTACAAGCAACATTTTTAACTAGCAACAAAAAGATACTCATATCAATCAGCACTAGCTGGTGATTGAAAATTTTTGTTGTAACTAGTGGGGTGAACAACTGAAATGTGTACATCAAACATGGACATTATAGGGATAGTACAGAAAGCAACTAATGTAGGTAATTTTGTTATAATCCTCTAGTAACTTGTCACTTTGTTAGATGGTAACTGTTGTTATCATGCATCTAAACCCATTTTCTATGTGCCCATTTTTCTGTGTTTTAAGCTAGTGAGGGGTGGGAAGTAAAATACCAGTCAGGCTATTGTCAACACAATCCTTGAATGCATTGTTTAGTGGGTCATTGTCAGCCATCAACTTCCCAAGCTTCTCTGTGCTTTTTTCATTATATGCCAGCGGTAATTCCTGTGTACTATCCCAATGAACACCTCATCAATAGCACTCCTCATTGCAAAATCTTGATCTGTTATTATGTTCTTTGGCGCAATTCCACCCATTGCATGCAAGAATGCATTAAACAGCCACACAAAGTTACTAGATAGTTCATTTCGAACAAACCCACAACCAAATTGGATTGACTGCCCATGGTTATTAATGCCAATGAAGGGTGCACAGGGCATTTTGTACATGTTTGTCATGTATGTTGTGTCAAATGAGATGACATCATTGTATCTAGCATATGCCCTGCGCGACGCACCATCTATCAAGAATAGATTTTCCACTCTGTCCTCATCATCAAGCTTTATTCTCCAATAGAAATCTGGATCTTGTGCCTTCATATCTTGGAAGTACGAGATTGTGCTCCCGACATCAGCATGGCGGTACTCCATCCGGAATTTAGCTCGCTGGTTTGCGATGTCCTTTGTTGTGTATGGTACATCTTTAGGATTCCCGTAGAACCATTCCATTAGTTGCATCTGTCTTGCTGTCTCTATGTTGCATCCGTGCAATATCTTCAAGAAGTCCTGCTCATCTTTTGGAATGTTCCTATGTGATGATAGGAACTTTGTCAAGGACGGCTTTCTTATTAGAGGGTGGTTGTGGTCGTCGTTGAAGCGTTTGACTCTCCACCACGCATCCGTGTGGGTGATATAAAGGTGGGTCGGACATCCCGACCTCACAACCTTCCCTCTTTTCCTCTTCTTCACGATGCCTTTTGGGTCCTACACATCCTCTATCTCTTCCTTGTTTGTTTTTGGCTTGCCGTATTTCCCACAAACCAAGAGGACTCTGCTTACAGTATTGTCTTTGATTGTTTTTCTGTATTCCAGTCTCATTCCAAACCCATGTCTCTGTGCATATTGCCTGTAGTGTTCATAAGCTTCCTCAAAAGTATCAAACTTCATCGTTTCATCAGGAGGTTTCGGTGTGGAGTATGCCTCGGTATTTTTGTCTCCCTGTTCAGCATTCTCTCCCCCTGTTTCTGGACTCGCTGGCTCACTAACTGAATGATCAAAGAAGCTTTCTCTCCCCCCTATGCTGCTAGTAGTCGGTTCTTTGCTTGTCTCTCAAACCATCGGGTTGCTTCTAGATGTAGCACCTGTAATGTTTTTGAAAGTTGTTATTTTGTGTTATATTTTCTGCATGCCAACACTAGTGGTAACTTGTACTCCAGTTGCTTGGTAAAGTTTGCATGCATTAAGATGTTTTTTGTAGCTGTAAAGTGAAAGCATGTAATTCCAATTGCAATACAGATTGCATGATAATTCGTATGCAGTAAGTGTGGTAACTGTACCTAAATTCATGGTAACCTGTGTGCATCAAGCTACGTGATTTGTTAACTGTTTCATGGTGAATGTGATAGTTGTAAATAACACAAGGGTGATAGTTGCAATTCAATTACGATGGTAACGAGTTTGTGTACAAAAATGTGCTAGCATGGTAAATGTTTTACCTTCATCTGTTTTGGCAGAACCAAAGCTTGCCGTGTGTGCATATTCTGAAAGTGCTAGTTATCGACTAGAGGGGGGGTGAATAGGCGATTTTTCTCAAAGTCTTCAAAACGTGGAAGTTTCGAAGACAAGCAATAGAAATGACCTAATTGATATGCAGCGGAAGATAAACTACAACAGGCAAGCCATAGTCAAGTATGCAATAATGTGAACGTACAAAGACTAATAGCAGCTAGGTAGTGAGGATCAGGATGGAAGATAGTATGAAGTCAATCAATGATAGTAGTCAAGCAATGAAGTCAAAAAGACAAGACAAATAGGCAGTGACTTCACGAAGACAAACTCAAAGTAAAGAGAGGGAAGGGATAGAACCAGTCACTTGTTGAAGACACAGGATTTGTTGGACCAGTTCCAGTTGCTGTGACAACTGTACGTCTGGTTAGGGAGGCTGAGATTCAACTCAGAAGACCGCGTCTTCACCTTATTCCCCTTGAGCTAAGGACACACAGTCCTCTCCCAATCACTCTGGTAAGTCTTCAAGGTAGACTTCCGAACCTTTACAGACTTCATTCACCGGCAATCCACAATGACTCTTGGATGCTCAGAACGCGACGCCTAACCGGATGGAGGATACACAATCCTCAAGTGTAATAAGTCTTCAGGTCACACAGACAGAAAGACTTCAGTGATGCCTAACACTCTTTGGCTCTGGGTGTTTGGGCTTTGTCCTCGCAAGGATTTCTCTCTCAAAGGCTTCGAGGTGGGTTGCTCTCAAAATGACAAAAGCCGTAAACTAACTCTGAGCAGCCACCAATTTATGGTGTAGGGGTGGGATATTTATAGCCACAAGGCAACCCGACCTGACATGTCCGAAATGACCCTGGGTCACTAAGGAACTGACACGTGTTCCAACGGTCAGATTTCAAACACACACGGCAACTTTACTTGGGCTACAAGCAAAGCTGACTCATCCAGCTCTGGATAAGATTTGCTCTCATTGTCTTTGCTCGAAGACATAGGATTTGGGTTGAGCATCACTTCAGTCACTCTGACTTAGTTCACTTGGACCCCACTTAACAGTACGGTGGTTCCTATGACTCAACAAAGAAGAAAAGGAAACAACGAAACAACTCAGTCTTCGTGCTCCATAGTCTTCACTCAATGTCTTCTCATGTCATAGTCTTCAATGTGAATATCTTCACATACCACCATTGTCTTCAATGTCTTCATACATTTTTAGGGGTCATCTCCGGTAGGTAAACCGAATCAATGAGGGACACTACCTTTTTTATCCTGCAATTCTCGCAAACGCATTAGTCCCTCAACCAACTTTGTCGTCAATACTCCAAAACCAACTAGGGGTGGCACTAGTTGCACTTACAATCTCCCCCTTTTTGGTGATTGATGACAAACTGGTTGAAGTTTTCAACGGGAATGAAGTATGTGAAATTGTAAAGGATAGGGTATTGTCTTCATAATTGGCAAGGGCTCCCCCTGAAGATGTGCATATAAGTAATTTGCTTTTGGAATGCAAATGCACATGGCAGGTTGTACTTTTGGAGATCCTCTTCAACTTATGAAGATAATTCATCATGCATGAAATGATATAACTAAGAGAATGACATGCATAATGAAAAATGGACGTCTGCAGAATGATCTAAGTGCGGAAGTTATCATCGCACGTGAAAAAGCAAATAAGTAGCAGACGACCATCAAGTTTAAGTGTTACAACTCAAAGAACGGAATGTATCAAAAAGCAAGAGTTGTAAACACTAGGCAAAATATAAGCACCCGCCCATATGAACCCGCTTGAAGACTATCAAACTCATATGCTTCTCCCCCTTTTGTTAGTAATGACCAAAAAGGTTTGAAGACATAGAGCATCTACTCGTCCTCATGAGGAGTAGTTGAAGCAGCAGGGTTATCGTTGTTGCTTGGCGGTGCAGACGAACTTGGTGTAGTGTCGATGCGTGCAGAAGTAGGAGGCGGTGACATAGCATCGTCTTCATCATCGATCATGTTGGCATTCACAGTTGCCGCGGAGGAAGAATAGTCAGAATCTTCAAGAGATGGAGTTCTTCGTAGGACATCATTCCGTGGAGGAGTGGAGTCAAACTTGAATCTTTCAGTGAAGCCATCGTCTTGAAGATCTGCTTCAGCACTGAGCAGGGTCAAACTCTTCCATGATCGCCGACAAGTTTCATGAGTGACAAATGCATTCTTGGTGGCAAGATTTCGAATGCGATTTACGTCCACCAAGAGGCTTTGCATCTGACGCTTGAGCCAAAAGTGATGCTTATCTTGTTTCTGATGCAGTGCCACAAGATGTTCTCGGTCATTTAGGACACGAGAGCGCTTCCTAGGCCTTTGAGCAACTATGCTCTCAGTAGCTTCAGTTGGCGCACGATGAGGTAGACGAGTGTTCCCAGCCATTGGATAGACACGAGTTACAGCTTGGACTCCTTCCATAGGCTGAGTGAAGCTTTGGCGTTCAGCATTTTGAAGACAAAGAGGCTTCTTGGCAGGCTCAGGGTATATGGCTTCAACTGACATATCAACCTCTGGTAGAAAGATCACATGATTGCGAGCAGAGGGCTGATAGTTGATAGCAGAGTGTAGCTTGATGAGGCGCATGACCCTTGGAACATAGAATTTCAGGCCAAACAGATCAGATCCAGACGCAGCCAGTTGACGTAGGAAGAAATCTTGTGCATTGAAGCTGATGCCATTGAGGATGTAAAAGACCAATGTCTTCATGGCTCCTTCAAGTTTTGCAGCTGATGAATGTCCTTTGATCGGCCATAGAGTCCGCCTGATGATGTGATATATGGTGTGCGGCAGATACTCAAGGTCATCAACAAAGAACTCCTTTGGTTATTCAACGTCATGTGGCAATGGCTTCATCATGCTCAACATCTGGCTCATGTTTGGTTCTGGCTTATGGAAGATGCTCTCCAGTGCATTGCGGTGGTTTTGACAAGCAGGTTCATACAACTCTCCGGGAGTGGATAGGCCTGTGAGCTCAATGATGTCAAGAGCTTTGGCTTCATGATGAACATTTCCTGTCATCCACTCGAGAACCCATGTTTTTGTATCTCTGTTGTAGCTGCGAATGTGGAGGGTAGCATAGAATTGAAGCAAAAGTTCTTCATTCCAATGTTCTTTGTCTGTCACAAAGCTAAGCAGACCAGCATCATGAAAGCAGTCAAGTGCTTCTTCTAAGCATGGCAGTCCAGCAATGGCTTCAGCGTCGAGGCGCATATGAGGGAAAATGCGCCCTTGATCATACAGAACACAGGAGTAATAGCTTCATTGCTGATGACTCCAGAGCCGATCAGATGATATTCTTGGCCTTGAATAAGGGTTCTTTGAGCTGTCAAAGAAGGTGTTGTGGCTTTTGAAGCCATTTGCATTGAAGGACCCGACAGATGTGGCAGTACCTGGAAACCTTGGCAGTCTTGGCTTTGGTTTCTGGACCTGAGGCCTATGCTCAATGTGATAGTCAAACTGAGGACCAGAGACATTAGGCGGAGGGACCAGAACAGGCCATCTTACTATGATTAGTTTGCCATGGTTGTAAGCTTGCTCAATTGTATAGGGCCTTGGTGGCGGAATAGGAGCAGTGGAAGCAACAGTGGCTTCAGGCTGCACAACAGAAGCTTCAGGAGCAGTTGCAGCATTGACTTCTGGCATGTTGCTTGGTGCAGGCTCCACATTAGCTTCATCCATGACTACGTCATTGGCTTCATTCGTGTTAGTGGTGGCAGCCTCAACATTTTCAACCTCCACTTAATGAGCTGGAGGGTCTGGCACAGACACGTTCACTTCAGGAACAGTTTCTTCAGTTATGGGGGGAGTAGGGACACGTTCTTCTTGATGTTCGTCATCGGCTGATGCAGCCGGATTGTCTTCAGCAGCTTGGGCTTCAGACACGGAGACATTCACAGTTGGAGTGGCTTCTGAAAACACTTGACATGCAATAGGTTGGTGGTGCACTTCTCCTTCTGGAACGCTTGGAAGAGGGACTTGAGGCCTTGGTCCTTTGCGAAGGCTTTGTAATACAGGCGACGCCTTGGGAGATGGAGTAGGCAGGCTCTTATCCTCTTCAACTTGCACAGATGGTGTGACTTGTTGTTGTTGGGGAGTACTGGGGGAGTCTTGTTGTTGCGGGCGATCAGCCCATGATGCATCCTGAGCAATTGGCGTCAGAGGACGACCAATGCTGATGATTTTGCTGTTCGTGAGAACAGGCGATGATACCACATTGTGTTCAATCTGAGGAAGAACTTCATCATCTTCAACATTGTCATGGTGACCAATGTCTTCAGCAGTGATGGGATCAACTGCTGGAATCTCTTCAGCTTCATGAGCCTCTGTGGAAGCAGGCTCATGAACACTCATACGTAGTTCTTGGTTTGCAGATGCAGGACGAACCACAAAGATGGGTTCAACAACAAGGGGCTCTGTGGGAGCAGCCCGATTCTTCTTGGTTTTGCGCTTCTTCTTGGAGGGAGCAGCATCAGAGGCTTCAGTGTTTTTCCTTTTTCTGGCTTCAGCCTCTGCAGCCCTCGTCTTCTTCTGTTCTGAAGCGGTTGACATGACCTTTGGCTTCGAGCTAGTCATGCTGCTAGGGAAGACTATGCGAGGTTCATCTTGCCTTGACGGTGCAGATTGGATAGTCGATTGCTTCTTCTTCTTTGCAGCCATCCTGGGGTCGATGCTAGGACGACCAAGAGCCTTGCACTTCTCAGCCTCATTGTAGGCTAGCACACACTTGTCAGCCAAACTCTTCATGCGCTCACGAGAGCCTCGAGCTTCTTCACGCTTCGTGTGAAAGGCTTCTTTGAGCTCGTGCAACATGATCTTGAAGTTTTTGACATCTTGCACGCTGAGCTTGGCCACATGCTTCTTGAACTGAGCCTTTTCAAAGTCAATCTTGTGTTTCAGTTCAACGACGCGCTGAGCAATAGCTAGCTCAGAAGCAATAGCGCCATTGAAGGCGACGCTGAGGCCAATTGGAAGTTGCAAATCATCAAAGCTGAGATTTGGTGTGTCAAACCACTCATCAATGAAGTTATGGATGATTCCACGTCAAAGAGAGGCAAATTGTTGAAGATCTCTGCTTCTTCCTTGCTCTTGATCAGTTGCTCAAGAGCATCATCTGCAAGATCGTCATCGCTCGACAGATCAATGTGCTCTTCACGCAGAATGGCAGTAGGAGTCAATGTCTGATCAGTACTCTTGATGATTTTCTTTTTCTTCTCCGTCTTCTTGGAGATGCGTGAAAGATCTTCAGACTGCACACTGTCTTCAGGAGGTGCAGTGGCCAGTGGTTTCGCACGTGAAGCTTTTGGAGGAACAGCTGATGTTGAAGCCTTAATTTTCTTTGGCTTCTGCAGCCTTGGAGGAGGAGCTGGGGCTTCATCAGTATCAGCATCATTATCAGAATGATCCACTTTGGCACCTTGTACCAAGATGTATGAGATGAGGCCATCAAGGTTTGAAAAGGGGCCGATTTCATTTTGTTCCGCCTCACGTGAGCCGTCATCACGGGGAGCAAAGGGACCAGGATTGAAGTCTAATCCCCATGACTTCTTGTTTTCCTTTGCCGATGCCTTTGCATACTGGAAGTTGCGCTTGAAGAGATTATCGTCACGACACCAGAGCAATGATGATGGATCGGCATTTTCAGGCTATGGTCCACGGACCATACAAGGATAGAATTCTTGTGCAATAGCTTTTTGTTCTTGGGGGGAAGGCCTCGATAGAGAATATCACCCCAAGGACTTTTGATAGCATTTTTCTCAGTGTACTCCTGGGTCATGAACTTGTACTTGAACCATTGTTCAGCCTAATAGCGTCAAATCCATTGGATTCGGGTCTTGCGCTGATTATAATCCTCTTCAGGATCTGTCTTGTAGATTTCTGCGAGGTCATCAGGCAAATCTTTTGATGTTCCCCCTCGACGCTGTCTGCCACCCTTCCTTACTTATTTCTCTGCAGCCATGAACTTCAAACTGAATGGCTTCAATATGTTCAAAGGCTTCAAGGGTTTTCGCTTGCTGGTCAAACAGGAACTAGCTTCAGGAGAGTTAATGTGTTGCTGTAAGAATTCTGCAAATGAATGCAGACTATGAGAACCAAGGGATTCTCCCACAGACATGTACCTGTGATAGCATTAGAGATGCGAGGGAAGGGGAAGAGGTCATATGCATTCTCAGAAGATTTTGAAGATAAATCAGTTTGAAGACATTGACCTCATGTTGCGAAGACATTCACTTATATGTTGAGAGTTGGTTCCAGATTTGTACGAATCCGTGAATAAGTATAAGTGAGGAATCTAACTATATATGAAGCTTAAGTGAATATACTAGGCAGTATGAGATGCAGACAGAATAGATCTAACATTGTGTAGACAGAAACCAATTTTGGTATATAGGATGAATCATTGAGGATCAAAAAGATGGTAAAAACAGAGTTATATTTACCACACGAAAAACTGCTAGATGGGATGAATAGGAGACCGAGCAATTCAATCCACCGTGCCCTAACTTGGCGACGAAGGACACCTACGGCGGCGGCGAAGAGGACGATGCCCGCGGCCGGCGTGAGGACGGCGTCGGAGAAGTCGCGACAGCTAAGCGCTTCGTCGCCGGCGTCGTCGAGAGCTAGCGGTGGCGCTAGGGTTTTGATGAGGTGGAGAGGTGGAAGAAGGTTTATTGACCGCAGGGGACACGTATTTATAAGTAGGTGTGCGGCATAGCGCAATTACGTAGGTGCCCATGCCTGTTCACATCTGTGGGACACGTGGCAAGCATGCAACATACTCAGAGTTGTCCCACGTTCCCACGCCCGCCAAGTTTGTCGGATGGTTGTTCCGGCTTCTCCGGATTTCAACAATAAATATGAATCATTTAAAAGGACTTGATGTTTGCCTCTGTGTCTTCTGCTGACAAGGATGCAGAGAAGACATTTGACAGTTTCAATAGAATGCATATGATTTGGATAGATAGAGTTTGAGATAGAAAGCATAGAGAGATTAGGGTCCGATCACATTCACTTAGTTCAAAAGATTCACAAATGAAGACATAGCTATAAGTGAATGTTGTAGAGGACAGAATACTAGTATATATATATATATATATATATATATATATATATATATATATGAGAAAGCAATCAAATCAACATAGTGAAGTAAATCATGAAGATAAGTTGAAAGTTGAAGATAAATCAATATGTGAAGATATTCAACAATAACGCCATGAGTGAAACACTTCAAACCAAGAAATTTGGTGGTGGCGTTTCCCACCGTATAGGAAGTATTAGACCCAGACACGACGCACAATTATCGTGGCGCTCTGAGGTCAAATTCCACATTAATGTATTCACACTCAGAATGTAAGTCTTCATTGATTGAAGATATACTTTACTTCGTGTGTTGCACATCTAAGTCATCAACATGCATAAGTGTTAGGATGTGTGCCTGATCACAGGACATTTGAGGATTCCAAGATATTTAGCTCACACCGTAACTTGCAAAACCTTTTCGCATCCAAGGGCTTTGTAAAGATATCTGCCAGTTGCTCTTCAGTGTTGACGTGAATGATGTCAATATCTTTCTTCATGACATGATCTCTGAGAAAGTGATGACGAATTTCAATGTGCTTTGTCTTTGAGTGTTGAACTGGATTGTTGGCAATCTTGATGGCGCTTTCGTTGTCGCAGAAGAGAGGTACTTGTTTCAGATTGACGCCATAGTCCTTGAGAGTTTTCTTCATCCACAGAAGCTGAGCACAACAAGATCCAGCAACAATGTATTCAGATTCAGCAGTTGAGAGTGATACACAGTTTTGCTTCTTTGAAGACCAACAGACGAGTGATCGTCCCAGAAAGTGACATGTGCCTGATGTAGACTTGCAATCGACCTTGTCACCAGCATAACCAGCATCCGAGAATCCAACCAGATCAAATCTTGATCCCTTTGGATACCATAATCCGAGTGTTGGGGTGTAAGCCAAATATCTAAGAATTCGCTTCACAGCTAAGTGATGCGATTCATTTGGTGCCGCTTGGAATCAAGCACACATGCAAACACTAAGCATAATATCTGGCCTAGATGCACATAGGTAAAGTAAAGAACCAATCATGGAGTGATATACCTTTTGATCGAACTCTTTACCATTGTCGTTGGGACCAAGGTGGTGTTTGGCTGGCATTGGCGTCGTGTAACCTTTGCAATCTTGCATTCCAAACTTCTTCAGACAGTCTTTGAGATATTTTTCTTGAGATATGAAGATGCCATTCCTTTGCTGACGAATTTGAAGACCAAGGAAGAACTTCAGCTCACCCATCATGGACATCTGATATTGCTCTTGCATCATGTATCCAAACTCATCACTATACTTCTGGTTGGTGCACCCGAAGATAATGTCATCCACATATATTTGGCACACAAACAGTTCACCATCATATGTCTTCGTGAAGAGTGTGGGATCGAGGGATCCAGGTTTGAAGCCTTTTCTCTTCAGGAAGTCTTTGATCGTATCATACCAAGCGCGAGGAGCTTGTTTGAGACCATACAGTGCTTTGTTTAGTTTGTACACCATATCAGGATGTTTTGGATCTTCAAAGCCAGGTGGTTGAGCAACGTACACTTCTTCTTCAATCTTGCCGTTGAGTAATGCACTCTTCACATCCATTTGATATAGCAAGATGTTGTGGTGATTAGCATAGGCTAGCAGTATGCGAATAGCTTCAAGCCTTGCTACAGGAGCAAATGTTTCATCGAAGTCAATTCCTTCAACTTGAGTATATCCTTGAGCCACAAGACGTGCTTTGTTTCTGACGACTTGACCATGCTCATCTTGCTTGTTTCGATATATCCATTTAGTGCCAATAATGTTATGTTTGCGAGGGTCAGGGCGCTTGACAAGTTCCCAAACATTATTCAGCTTGAACTGTTGAAGTTCTTCTTGCATGGCTTGAATCCATTCAGGTTCCATAAAGGCTTCAACAACTTTCTTGGGTTCTGATATTGACACAAATGAAAAATGCCCATAGAAATTTGCTAACTGTGTTGCCCTTGAGCGAGTAAGTGGACCAGGTGCATTGAGGCTATCAATTATCTTCTCAATTTGTACTTCATTTGCAACATGAGGATGAACTGGACGAAGACCTTGCTCATGCCGATCATTATCATCATTGGGAGGATTGTCTTCGGTCTGAGCATTGTCTTCAGGTCGGTTTGGTGCAGAAATGATAAGTTCCTATTCAGGATGTGCTTCAGAGGGCATGATTTCACCAGTTCCCATCAGCTTGATAGATTCGCTAGGAGGAGCTTCATCTAGTGTGCTTGGCAGGAGCTCTCGTTGTGAACCATTGGTTTCATCAAATCACACGTCCACAGTTTCAACGATTTTGTAGTGAAAGAGGTTGAAGACTCTGTAAGAGTGCGAGTCCTTTCCATGACCGAGCATGAAGCCTTCGTGAGCTTTAGGTGCAAATTTTGACTTGTGATGGGGATCCTTGATCCAGCACCTAGCACCAAAGACTCTGAAGTAGCTAACATTTGGCTTCTTGCCAGTAAGGAGCTCATAGGATGTTTTGTTTAGAAGCTTATGGATGTAGACACGGTTGATGATGTGACAAGCTGTGTCAATAGCTCCAGGCCAGAACTTTCTTGGTGTCTTGTACTCGTCGAGCATTGTTCGAGCCATCTCAATGAGGGTTCTGTTCTTGCGCTATACAATGCCATTTTGCTGAGGTGTGTATGGAGCAGAAAACTCATGAGTGATTCCCATTGTATCCAGATAAAGATCAAGCCCGGTGTTCTTGAATTTAGTGCCGTTATCACTTCTGATATGCTTGATCTTGACGCCATAATTGTTCATGGCTCGATTGGCGAATCGTCTGAAGACATCTTGCACTTTAGTCTTGTATAGAATTATGTGCACCCATGTATATCTTGAGTAGTCATCAAGAATGACGAAGCCATAGAGACAAGCTGTTGTTGTGAGGGTAGAGTAGTGAGTAGGGCCAAATAAGTCCATGTGCAACAACTCGAAGGGTTGAGATGTCGTCGTGATTGTCTTCGAGGGGTGCTTCGCCCTAGTCATCTTTCCAGCTTCGCAGGCACCACACAAATGATCTTTCTTGAACTTGACACCTTCGATGCCTATGACATGCTTCTTCTTGACGAGTGTGTGTAAGTTCCTCATACCAGCATGCCCCAGCCTCCGATGCCAGAGCCAGCATTCTGAAGCTTTTGCAAGAAGACATACGACAAGCTGTGGACCTGCTGAGAAATCTACCATGTATAGATCATCTTTCCTATACCCTTCAAAGACTAGAGACTTGTCAGATTCCATTAGTACAAGGCAACGATATTTTCCAAATATCACAATCATGTTTAACTCACAAAGCATTGAGACAAACATTAAGTTGAGCCCAAGGGATTCAACAAGCATCACTTTATCCATGTGTTGATACTTTGAGATTGCAACTCTACCTAGACCCAATACCTTGCCTTTACCAGTGTCAGCAAATGTGATTTGACTCTTATCGGATGGACGTAAAGTTGAGTCCATGAGAAGACTTCGATCACCAGTCATATGATTAGTGCATCCGCTGTCCATAATCCATTCTAAAGCACGAGGTGTTGTACCCTACAGTGCAGTTAGGAGGATAGGCTTCACAAGGTATGTTGTGAAGCATAAGCATTTGACGCACACTAGGATTATCACAGCTTAGATCAAAGTTAGAACACATAGTATGACAGGTAAGCAATTTATATGTGGAATACATAGTAAGTCATTTTATCATGCGTCCCTTATAGTGTTTTATGTCCCCAGCAATAGTATCGGACGCCTTTGATTGCTGGCTGGAGACCATATTCTGCAAAAGAGAGTTAATTGTTCTTCACCACCCACATCTTCAGGGGTGGCTTAGAAGCAATGAGTCTAAGTGCAGCATCTGAGAATTTCGGCTTTGAAGCCCTAGCAAATAGCCTTGCAGGAGATGAATGATACTCATATGAATAAGCAGAAAAGTTCTTAGTTCTATGAACATAGCGATTTGAAGACACACGCTCATATTCATAAGTTTGAGTACGATTTCCCTACAAAACATTGGCGTTAGGGTGACTCAAGTGAGTCCTGTATTCGTATGAAGCCGTTGGACCATATGATGCCTTTGGTCTGGGGTTTGTCTTCTTCCCTGGTGGTGTCATGATGACATTCACTGGAAGATTCTCAAGACAGCTTTTGGGAACCCAAATCTTCTTCATAGGTGGTCCATTCCTGCAGTTAGTACCAATATACCTGGCAAACACTTCACCATTCTGATTTTTGAACAGTTTATAGTTTGCATCAAAGGATTCATCAATGATAATAGGATTAGCACATGTAAAGCTAGATAAAGTGGATGGATCCACTGAAGGTTCCTTTGTAGCAACCCATGTGGTTTTGGGATACTGCTCAGGCTTCCAGTAGGAACCATCAGCATTCATTTTCCTCTAGAACCCAACACCCTCTTTCCTAGGGTTTCGGTTCAGAATCTGCTTTTTGAGGACATCACAAAGTGTCTGATGTCCTTTCAGACTTTTATACATCCCTGTTTCAAGCAATGTCTTCAACCTAGCATTTTCATCAGCAATAGCAGTGGTATCCTCCGTAGAGGGGTTAGTTACCACATCAGTAGTTGAAGACAAAGCAACAGTAGCAGCAATGGAACATTCAGCAACAGAGGTAGCATTATCATGCTCAATGCATTTTAAGCACGGTGGTTCAAATCCATCTTGAGCGGAACTGATCTATTGAGCGCAAAATGACTCATTCTCTTTTTGAAGATCTTCATGAGTCGCTTTCAATTTCTCAAGTTCTTGCTTCCTTTGAAGATAATCATAGGAGAGCTTTTCATATGTGGTTGAGAGCGTCTCATGAAGACTTTCAAGTTCTTGGTACTTAGCATGAAGATTTTTTATGTCTTCTACTAAGGACTGTGAACGTGTCATTTCCACGTCCAACAAGTCATCGCTTTTGTCTAACAGTTTTTGAGTATGTTCGATAGCCCTTTGTTGTTCAGTAGCAATTTTAGCAAGTGTTTTGTAGCTGGGTTTGGATTCACAATCAGAGTCATCTTCACTTGATGTTTGGAAGTAAGCATCTCGTGATTTTACCTTGGCACCACGTGCCATGAAGCAGTAGGTGGGAGCAGAATCGTCCATGTCATCAGCTTCAGCGTTGGTGTGGAAGTCATTGTCTTCAGTGTTGAAGATGGACTTGGCAACATAGGCTGTGGCTAGAGCCAGACTTGCAACGCCAGGGTCGGACTCTTCTTCAGACTCCACCTCCGCCTCCTCAGAAGCAGACTCCTCTTCTTAATCCATTTCCTTTCCAACAAAAGCACGAGCCTTGTCAGATGAGCTCTTCTTATGTGATGAAGACTTTGATGAGGACTTAGAAGAAGACTTTGAAGATTTCTTCTTCTTCTTGTCATCAGAGTCATATTCTTTGCTCTTCTTCTTCTTCTTCTTGTTTTCCCACTGAGGACACTCAGAGATGTAGTGCCCAGGCTTCTTACACTTGTGACATGTTCTCTTCTTGTTGTCTTGAGTGGAAGCTTCATCATTTCTCGAACTGGATCGTGAAGATTTTCTGAAGCCCTTCTTCTTGGTGAACTTCTGGAACTTCTTCACAAGCATAGCAAGTTCCTTTCCAATCTCTTCAGGATCATCAAAACCACAGTCAGGTTCTTCAGATGAGGAAACCACTTTTGCCTTCAAAGCGCGAGTTCGGCCATAGTTGGGGCCATAGATATCTCTTTTCTCAGAAATCTGGAACTCATGTGTGTTGAGCCTCTCAAGTATATCAGACGGATCAAGAGTCTTGAAGTCAGGACGTTCTTGTATCATGAGGGCTAGGGTGTCAAAGGAGCTATCAAGAGATCTCAGCAGCGTCTTGACGATTTCATGCTTGGTAATCTCAGTGGCGCCGAGAGCCTGAAGATCATTTGTGATGTCGGTGAGGCGATCAAACGTGAGCTGGACATTTTCATTGTCGTTTCTCTTGAAGCAGTTGAAGAGGTTGCGAAGAACACTGATCCTTTGATCTCTCTGAGTTGAGACGCCTTCGTTGACCTTGGATAGCCAGTCCCAGACTAGGTTTGACGTTTCCAGAGCACTCACACGGCCATACTGTCCTTTGGTCAGATGACCACAGATGATGTTCTTTGCAGTCGAGTCAAGTTGAATGAACTTCTTGACATCAGCAGGGGTGACACCTTCACCAGTTTTTGGAACACCGTTCTTGACGACATACCAGAGGTCAACATCAATGGCTTCAAGATGCATGCGCATCTTATTCTTCCAGTAGGGATATTCAATTCCATCGAACACGGGGCAAGCAGCGGAGACTTTGATTATCCCTGCAGTCGACATAGCTAAACTCCAGGTGGTTAAACCGAATCACACAAAACAAGGGAGTACCTTGCTCTGATACCAATTGAAAGTGCTAGTTATCGACTAGAGGGGGGGGGTGAATAGGCAATTTTTATCAAAGTCTTCAAAACATGGAAGTTTCGAAGACAAGCAATAGAAATGACCTATTTGATATGCAGCGGAAGATAAACTACAACAGGCAAGCCATAGTCAAGTATGCAATAATGTGAACGTACAAAGACTAATAGCAGCTAGGTAGTGAGGATCAGGATGGAAGATAGTATGAAGCCAATCAACGATAGTAGTCAAGCAATGAAGTCAAACAGATAAGACAAATAGGCAGTGACTTCACGAAGACAAACTCAAAGTAAAGAGAGGGAAGGGATAGAACCAGTCACTTGTTGAAGACACAGGATTTGTTGGACCAGTTCTAGTTGCTGTGACAACTGTACGTCTGGTTAGGGAGGCTGAGACTCAACTCAGAAGACCGCGTCTTCACCTTATTCCCCTTGAGCTAAGGACACACAGTCCTCGCCCAATCACTCTGGTAAGTCTTCAAGGTAGACTTCCGAACCTTTACAGACTTCATTCACCGGCAATCCACAATGACTCTTGGATGCTCAGAACGCGACGCCTAACCGGCTGGAGGATACACAGTCCTCAAGTGTAATAAGTCTTCAGGTCACACAGACAGAAAGACTTCAGTGATGCCTAACACTCTTTGGCTCTGGGTGTTTGGGCTTTGTCCTCGCAAGGATTTCTCTCTCAAAGGCTTCGAGGTGGGTTGCTCTCAAAATGACAAAAGCCGTAAACTAACTCTGAGCAGCCACCAATTTATGGTGTAGGGGTGGGATATTTATAGCCACAAGGCAACCCGACCTGACATGTCCGAAATGACCCTGGGTCACTAAGGAACTGACACGTGTTCCAACGGTCAGATTTCAAACACACACGGCAACTTTACTTGGGCTACAAGCAAAGCTGACTCATCCAGCTCTGGATAAGATTTGCTCTCATTGTCTTTGCTCGAAGACATAAGATTTGGGTTGAGCATCACTTCAGTCACTCTGACTTAGTTCACTTGGACCCCACTTAACAGTATGGTGGTTCCTATGACTCAACAAAGAAGAAAAGGAAACAACGAAACAACTCAGTCTTCGTGCTCCATAGTCTTCACTCAATGTCTTCTCATGTCATAGTCTTCAATGTGAATATCTTCACATACCACCATTGTCTTCAATGTCTTCATACATTTTTAGGGGTCATCTCCGGTAGGTAAACCGAATCAATGAGGGACACTACCTTTTTTATCCTGCAATTCTCACAAACGCATTAGTCCCTCAACCAACTTTGTCGTCAATACTCAAAAACCAACTAGGGGTGGCACTAGATGCACTTACAATCTCCCCCTTTTTGGTGATTGATGACAAACTGGTTGAAGTTTTCAACGGGAATGAAGTATGTGAAATTGTAAAGGATAGGGTATTGTCTTCATAATTGGCAAGGGCTCCCCCTGAAGATGTGCATATAAGTAATTTGCTTTTGGAATGCAAATGCACATGGCAGGTTGTACTTTTGGAGATCCTCTTCAACTTATGAAGATAATTCATCATGCATGAAATGATATAACTAAGAGAATGACATGCATAATGAAAAATGGACGTCTGCAGAATGATCTAAGTGCGGAAGTTATCATCGCACGTGAAAAAGCAAATAAGTAGCAGACGACCATCAAGTTTAAGTGTTACAACTCAAAGAACGGAATGTATCAAAAAGCAAGAGTTGTAAACACCAGGCAAAATATAAGCACCCGCCCATATGAACCCGCTTGAAGACTATCAAACTCATATGCTTCTCCCCCTTTTGTTAGTAATGACCAAAAAGGTTTGAAGACATAGAGCATCTACTCGTCCTCATGAGGAGTAGTTGAAGCAGCAGGGTTGTCGTTGTTGCTTGGCGGTGCAGACGAACTTGGTGTAGTGTCGATGCGTGCAGAAGTAGGAGGCGGTGATGTAGCATCATCTTCATCATCGATCATGTTGGCATTCACAGTTGCCGCGGAGGAAGAATAGTCAGAATCTTCAAGAGATGGAGTTCTTCGTAGGACAACATTCCGTGGAGGAGTGGAGTCAAACTTGAATCTTTCAGTGAATCTTTCAGTGAAACAACTTAGTCTTCGCGGTCCATAGTCTTCACTCAATGTCTTCTCATGTCATAGTCTTCAATGTGAATATCTTCACGTACCACCATTGTCTTCAATGTCTTCATACATTTTTAGGGGTCATCTCCGGTAGGTAAACCAAATCAATGAGGGACACTACCTGCGTTATCCTGCAATTCTCACAAACGCATTAGTCCCTCAACCAACTTTGTCGTCAATACTCCAAAACCAACTAGGGGTGGCACTAGATGCACTTACATATTCACATTGTTGGTTTGTCCCCACACCACTCATCATGACATCCACATTACCCCCGTTGTCATGCGCCATTTTCTTGTGTTGCAGCACCTGCTAGCACATACGATTGCACCCATTAATTTTCCACAATTACAAGCAATCTTGATTATTTTTTCACAACAACTATTTTTTTTCCTTTTTACTGCACTGATTTCTTTTTTATTATAACAGGTATCGTTTTGGCAGTAGCCATCATATGGGAGTATGACAACGATAGTTTCTATCAACCTCATTTCATGAACATCATTTTTTATAAAAAAAGAATGGTGGCAACAATTTAAATCAACACATGTTATTCTTGTAGTGTTTTTAGCACCTTTGGTTCTGAGTTTTCCTGGTAATTTGTAATGAATTAGCATGATAACTTGTTCTGACATGGGTGTGTTCAATATATAAAGGAAGAAAAGGATCTTTTTTTATGTTGAATAAGTCTTACAAGATGCTGATTACTCAATGCACACACTCTGGTAATCTATATTCAATCGAGATGGTATGTCAGTTTTAATGAGAAAATTCATACATGTATTTTCTAACATGCTCCAAAAAAGATAGCTTGGTAGATTGATGATGATAACCTATATGTGTTTATGTTGGTAACTCAATGATGAGGTAACTCAATGATGTAATCTGTAAGTAAGAACATGGTCCTATTTTACCAACTTTTTGCCTGTAAAAGATGAAATTTAGTCAATCTTTTTGTTGGTAACCTGACTGAATTTGAGTGGTAACTCAATTTCAACCGAGGAATTACACACATGTAGTAAAAGTACTACCTTTTTTTGCATGCTTTAGTTCTTGTTGTTTTTCCCCATGATTTTATTGGTATGAAATGCAAATGCGGCATGTGTATAGAGGTTGAATCACTTACCTCCTTTCTTTTCTGCCTGATTATGATGAAATTGAGACGAATTGATGTAACCCCTATGATGTTCTTGTGGTAAACCGGGACCCTCCCTCAAATCCTTGTGTTTTTGGTGGTGTTTTTTCGTGGTTTACTTTTTTTGGTGGATCAGATCTGGGGCCGAGGTTGCTGGTGATGGAGGCGCGTCGGGGAGAGAGGAGAGAACTGATCGAGGCAGGTGGCTGTTTCTTGCGATGGAGGTAAGAAACTAGGTTTTGGGTTGGTAAGTCACGTGCAGGAGGGGGGAGGTGGGCCAAATGGGCTGTGTTAACTGTCTTGGGCCTCGATGCGTTGCGCAGGGAGGGATGCAGGAGGGGGGAGGTGGGCCTCGCGAGAGAAGTCTGGGTCGTGAGTGGAGCTGCCGAAGTGGGTCACGCGCGGGGAGGGACGCAGGTGTACGATCGTGCGGATCTGTCGCTAACCACCAGTCGGCTGGTGGTTAGTCGCGTCCAAAGAAAAATAAACATCCCAATAATTTATTTACTATGCGATTGCCCATAAAAGCCTCTCTTTAAATCCACAAAGGCTGACATAGCACCTCATCACATAGTGAGTTTTCGCAAAGAGAGTCTCTAAAATGATAGGCCAATGCAATATAAAGACCCCGTAAGCATGCATGAAACTCTAATTCCTTCACATTTGGGTGAAAACCGAACGGGCGTGTTCGGTTGGCTATCTCGATTTTACCTGCATTGCATGTGTTTCTCCGATGGGTCTGGCTGAGGTAAAACAGCATAAATACTAGCATCTGCACATAGTTTGATTGTTCGTATCCTGGCTGGTTGCATGAGGGACTAATATTGACCCGACGTTTGGTTGGTTGTGTTGCAGTAGGCGCACAAATCACACGTTGTTTGGTTGCAAAACTGCACAATGTGTTGTCACCACTTCTCGGCAGTGGTGACCTTACCACAAACGATCCAAACATAGTTTCCGTCCTAGCTATGAAACAAATTGCCGTTCATCCTAGGTACTAACAAGTGGCAGTATAATTTTTTAAAAGCCATATGACTGAGTAAGGGGAAGTTCATCGATGCTAACTGTCGTGGAATTTATCATGGCAGATGTCCTAGTGTAAGGACTTAGTCGCGAGGCCAACACATCTATGTGGTAGCTTTAGAGGGGTTGGGCGGAATTGAGAGACGCAAGACATAAGACGAGGATTTAGACAACTTCAGGCCCCGGGAAACATCATCCGGTAATAACCCTACATGTTGTTTGTGGCTAGGTCTCATTATGATCATGAGGGAGTCGCCGTAAGCCGGCTCTCCTCTTTCTGTCTAACCCTAGATATTGTTTCTTGTTTCTTACCTGTCGCCTCCCTCTCTTTGGGGAGCCCTGCCCCTCCTTATATATGTTGAAGGGGCGGCTTACATGTGGAGTCCTATTAGGATTAGGACTAGTCTATCTCTAATACAAACCGGATACAAGTCCAGGTCTTAAATCCTTGTAAGACAAATATTCCTTATGCCTTTCCTCTTAAACCGGCCCACCATAGTATGAACCGGCCTTCATGAACCGCCTGTTGGGCCACCAGGTCTTGTCGCTCCTCGCACCCGCCTACCGGATTACCAATGAGTCATGAACCGCCAGGTCCAAACGGGTCGCCGGTGAACGGCCAAGTGTCAGCGGGGTCTCAAATAAACCGCCAAGTCCGGCTGGGTTAACTTCCGGCCGGTTTACACCGCGGGGTATATCCCCGACATTAGCCCCCAAGTTTAGCTTGGATTTATCCATGGTAAACTTATGCTGCAAAATAAACACCAGAACAAATTTGGCAGGTTGTGCTCCAGGTTAAGAATTCTTGTAGACCGGCACCTGATCGTCCTTAAGTCCTTTGTCATTTCCTCCTTCTAGAAAATCCGGGTCAATAACCAGCTTCATACTCAAATTGCTGATGTTGGCTTCTTATAGAAAAAATATTGTGAAGAATAATCCACTTGAGTCGGCTTCCAAAGCGCCGGTTTAAGAAATATTGGTCTTGAAATACTCATCTGACATTCAACCGGTTTGAAGATGCAGAACTTGCCAGTTTTATCATTGCCAAAGACTGTCGGGTTATAAAAACTTGATAATTTCGAGTCATGATTGTTGCAGACACCAGTTCATGATTGTTGCCAATGCCAGTTCATGATTATTAATGACGCCGGGTTGCAGCCACAGGGTCATAATGATTGGTGACGCCGGGTCAACCTAATTTGCTCAATCAGAGAATTTGAAAATATTTCTTCAATAATAATATAATACCTGTAGCCCCCAAGTCTTGAGCAGAACAAAGTGATTGCTTAAGACTTGCTTCAATATAAATACTGCCACTTAAGAAGAAATCCATGTTGTTCATCCCAGTCACTTAGTAAAAACTGAATACTCCATATTATGTAGCCCCCAAGTGCCGGGTTGTCATGCTTGCAGCAACCTGGGACTTGTAATTGTCTTATACTCATAAAAACTTCAACCAGTGTAGCCCCCAAGGGCCGGGTCATTATGCAATAATGAGCAGGGACTTTGTAGGTATAATCATGTAGATTTGAGCAATGATGTGTAGCCCCCAAGGGCCGGCTCGGTAAGATAATATTAAGCTGGGACTTAATATATACTTCAATGAAAATAACATCATATGATGTAACCCTCATCATGGGACTTGAATCTACGTCCACAAGGTTAAGAGCCTTGTGCTTTACCAACTGAGCAGTGGATAATGTAATGGATAAAAAACTTTGTACCTTGAATTGTTGACAGAAGCAATTGGTAGCCCCCAAGGGCCGACTCATTATAATGTGATGAGTCGGGTCTTCAATAATATGAGCAGAAAATTACTTTGCATTAGCCCCCAAGTGTCATGGTGCATGCTTGCAGCGACATGAGACTTGCATATTTGATGTAATCTCAACTTAAATAATGTAGCCCCCAAGTGCCGGGTCGTAAGCCTGCAGTGACTCAGGACTATTCCTTCAATTATAGAATAAATCATATCCATTAATAATATGATAACCATTGCGCTAAAAGCGACTTTGAAAACCTCAATTATAATATTGGTTATTGATAACCATAATGAAAATCCATCCGTGTTGGCTATTAAAGATAACATAATCTGGTATGAAAAACCTTATTCATTCAATATCATAATGAAAATTCAGCCAAGTTTGGCTATTTGAATAATATAACCCAATGATTTATAAGCGCATGATTCCAATGGCGCAATCCAAATATGTACTGGTGACTTATAGTCCAAAGCCAGGCCGGGTTAACAAACACCGGATAATTTCTCATCATATACTAGCGACTTATCATCTTAAAGCCAGGCCGGTTTAATAAACACCGGATAATTTATCATCATGATTTATTCAACCTGTCTCTGCATACAACAAGTTTAAAGTGTCCTGGCGGTTTACCGCCGAACGGTTTATAATGCCCAACATATAACCCAGGTTTATAACCAAGGCTGCACTTAAGAATAATCAATGAAATATATCATACCTGTGACATTGAATCACATCATTGGTTTACCAACTTTTTGTAGTAAGGGTGATAACCCCAATCTTGAGTAATGATAACTCCTTTCATACTGTGTCGATTTATGATAAAACCGTACCGGGTTGTGATAAACACTGGTTTAACCATATATAATACAGGCGACTCGTAGTCTAACCAGACCGGGAGGATAATCTCCGAATTATGATTTGATCATGTACTGACAATTTGTAATTGAAAGTCAAGCCGGGTTAATGAACACCGATGTACTCCATAATAAGATGGTAACAAAAAATCAAACCGAGCAGATAGTTTCCGGATTAGGATTTAACCGTGTTCCGCCAATTTGTAATTGATAGTTTGAACCGGATTAACAATGTCGGTTTAAAAACGCAACAAAAATCAAATAACAGTTATGAAAAAATATGGAAGCAAAGGCAATAATAAAACCATTTGCAAAAAGAGGCTTTACTAAGCCGATCAGATGGTGTTACCATGGTCGGACACGACCAAGCTCCCAATAAGGTGTAGCTATGGTTCAAGTCAGCCAGGTCCCCAACTGAAACCCTGGCATTATGCCGATCAAGTGGCGTGGCAATGGTTCGGGTTCGACCAAGCCCCCAAGTGACTCTATGGCCTTAGGCCGATCAAGAGGCGTGACTGGTTCAGACTTGACCATGTCCCCAAGTGATCTGGTGGCTTTCGCCTATCAAAAGGTGTTGCATTGGTTCGGACACGACCAAGCCCCCAAGTGATATTGTGGCACTAGGCCGATCAGATGGCGTGGCTATGGTTCGGATATGACCAAGCCCCCAAGTGACCAATAATATGATAAGCCAATAAGGCATGATACCCATGTTTGGACCGCGCATCATGGCAGCAGGTCCTCTTTGGCACCCTTTAACTTTTTTCAAGAGATAAATCCTTCTTGAACCGGGATTTTGAACCGGATATTGAGAGCTTCAAAGCTTTGTGGGAGACATCTTTCCCTTGAATCGGATTGTAAACCGGAATCTTCATTTTCAGCCGGAAATTTTCTGATGGCCTTTCAACTCGAACTTGCGAGAAGTTAATTCCTTTTTGAACTGGACATTTTTAAACCGGATTTGAGCGCTTGAGAGCCTTGCGGGAGAATAGATTTCCCTTGAACCGGATTATAAACCAGAAGTATCATTGTGAGCCGGAATATTTCTGACGGCTTTAAATTTTCATCAATATAACAGTAGCCTCCGAGACTGGGTTTCCCTTTAACATCCTGGGGCACTTGAATTTGCTGAAACTGGCAAGACTTGCTGCGTCATCTCATTGTAGCCCCCGAGTCTTAAGATGACTCAAGGAGTTGTCTTGAGATTCTCCTTACTTGACCATAGCAGAAGGTATATATCATTGGTGTTAATAACACGATGTAAATCCACAGAAGATTGAGGTGACTGCGGCGGGTTATAAATGATCCCGTATGAGCCGTGTCAGCAACTCGGCCACTGGTTCCTTCCAACTGGCTGTTTGAAGTTGACCAAACTGTAGTGGCAGCAATTTGCGCGCATGTCCATTGATCCATCCAGTGCAGACGGCGGCTGAATGATAATTTGCCTCCAATGTATTGGAAGAAAAACCGGGCTACCCAAGCAGTGACTTGCTCATACTCAATAAACAGCTCATGCAGACAGGTGCGGCCCAGTGTGTTGATGTAGACCAGACCGCAAGAGACAGATGGAAAAATGACCGCAACATTAGAGGCGGCTCGAAAAGATCAATCGACCGCGGCGTTGTAAGCCAGCGTGGTCAGGCGAGGCAATTGCAGGCACGGTCCCGATGAGTCGAAGTAGTCCGGGCCACAGGGGCGGCAGCTTGTGTGCGTCCATTCATAATATGATATGTTCTGGATTATCCCCAGGTGGAATATTATCAATCCGTGCTCCATATCCGTGGTATAAACCACATTTGTAGTGAATAATGGTCCTGTATATAAAAGTATACAAATCAAAGTAATTTGTCCTTTGATAGAAATAATATGTGTTAACAAATTTGAGATGGATAGCACCTGATGTTTGCAGATGGCAAACAATTTTGGATGATGAATGATCCGTTCACCGCAACTGAGGTGGCGGCTTAATGCTCTGCACCGGTCGTCTCAGACGAACCCTCTGGTTCATGTTTGACCCCCCCTTTTTTTCACTCCCTAACGCGCCTGGGAAACAGGCAGTAGAGGAAGACGATGTTCTTGGTGGTTTGTGATTTGACCGCTCCCCCATCACATAATACGCTGCAAAAATTTCCAATCGTTTCCTGCGATGTGATCTTGCACTGATCGGCCTTCAGTTTGTAGTAGCGACACACCTGACGCCGTTTTAACCTTCTTGAACTCAAAATCTCCATCCATCAAACCGTGGTAGTAGCAGCGACCACATCTCGGTGGGTCAACACTGGGCGGTTTGAGCAGCACTGTAGCAGAAGCAGAGGCGAGACCAATCCGGTATGAACAACTAACTGGGAGAGCACAGTGAGGCGGAGCCAAACCGACGAACGGGCGACTCTGGTGTGTGGGCACAGTTGAAGCCAGGAGGCGTGGGCCGTGAGGGCTGCTTGCGAGCAGAGGGGAGCCACTACAATGGGTCAACAAGACCGCGGACCCGAAGGCGTGGCCGGTTCAGGATCGCAGCGACGGAAACAGCAGCTCGGAGGCGGCGGCGCTCAGCGAAACGGCGTCTCAACAAGCAGGGCGGCTCAACAAGCAGCTTGACGATGGCGACAGACGGGGTCCTCGGACAGCAGCGGCTCGGCGCCGGGGGGCGAGCTTAACGGCAAACGGCCGGGTCATTGGTGCGGCAACTCAGTGGTGAGTCAAAATCAGAGGCCGACGAGCCGGCTTGTAGCAGGGGCTTGACCCGGCGACGGTTCAGGGGAGCAGGCGGCCGGAGCGGAGGTGGCGATGGGTAAGCCGGAGCCGGCCAGTCAGGGGCGCGAGCCAGTGCGGTGATCCGGCGATGTGAAGCTGACGAATCAGTGGCGACACAGCTGACGGGCGATGCAGGGCGTGCGGGGGCCAGCGGGTGCGGGCACCTGCGGGAGAGGAGGATGGGGCCGCGGTCGCGCGCGGGGGCTACATGCGAGCGACGCGGAGATGTACGTTGGAGTAAAGCGGCATGGCGAGTCCATGGCGGCCCGGCTGTGATTCAGACAGAGGTGACCCGGCACAGGGAGGGCTCATGGCGGAGCTCCAGGCAGGTCATGTCCGGATCGTATTTGACTTGGGCAGAGCTCCAGGAAGTAGGGTTGTATCCACCGTATCCGTAGAAAACGGGGCAGCAAGCGTTGGTAATTGGCGGCTCGTAATGGTCGTAACAGAGGCGGCCCGGCCCTAGTGACTGGAGGAAGCCCCCGGCGATTTGTGGCAGAGGTGAGGCCGCTAGATTGCAATGGCGTTTTGACGCTGCAGTCGGTCAAGAGGTCCATGGCCGAGTGGGTCATGGTAATGGCTCGGAAAAAAACTGCTGCAGCTCGACGATGGCAAATCCGGGTCATAGCCGAAAATATCTCGTGAATCGTGCCCCCCCTTTTTTGTTATTGATTTCCTTCATCCCGGTTGGGAAGTATCGTACGATGACCAAGCCGGGGTCAAGCCCTTGGTTCCTTTTACCTCAACTCGGCTTCGCTGCAGATCGGATTGAACCGACAACTTAAATTTCCTTAGTAGATACGTACGGGTTGGATCCATGGCGATTTGACAGCCAACATAGATCGGATCGAAACTGTAGCGATCGTCCATGGCGATTTGACGATAATATTTCCTTGATCTCAGCAGACGAGGCTAGTACTGACGCAAATCCTTCTGTACTGTCCTTTTGCCGATCCAACGGATTGTAAGCTTCTCGAAACCCTAGTTAAGATCCCTCCAAAAACTCAACACCACCGTGCGCTCGCCCCATGGTGGGCGCCAACTGTCGTGGAATTTATCACGGCAGATGTCCTAGTGTAAGGACTTAGTCGCGAGGCCAAGGCATCTATGTGGTAGCTTGAGAGGGGTTGGGCGGAATCGAGAGACGCAACACATAAGACGAGGATTTAGACAGCTTCAGGCCCCGGGAAACATCATTCGGTAATAACCCTACATGTTGTTTGTGGCTAGGTCTCATTATGATCATGAGGGAGTCACCGTAAGCCGGCTCTCCTCTTTCTGTCTAACCCTAGATATTGTTTCTTGTTTCTTACCTGTCGCCTCCCTCTCTTTGGGGAGCCCTGCCCCTCCTTATATATGTTGAAGGGGCGGGTTACATGTGGAGTCCTGTTAGGATTAGGACTAGTCTATCTCTAATACAAACCGGATACAAGTCCAGGTCTTAACTCCTTGTAAGACAAATATTCCTTATGCCTTTCCTCTTAAACCAGCCCACCATAGTATGAACCGGCCTTCATGAACCGCCTGTTGGGCCACCAGGTCTTGTCGCTCCTCGCACCCGCCTGCCAGATTACCAATGAGTCGTGAACCGCCAGGTCCAAACGGGTCGCCGGTGAACCGCCAAGTGTTAGCGGGGTCTCAAATAAACCGCCAAGTCCGGCCGGGTTAACTTCCGGCCGGTTTACACCGCGGGGTATATCCCCGACACTAACTATGTGGAAGTCCATCCTCTTCCTCTTCTTCTTCTGTTGCCGATGTTTCTTCTTCTTCCTTGACTTCTTCTTCTTATTCTCCTCATCTGCCGCTTCTTCTCTTCTTCTGTTGTTGCTCTTGCTTTTCTTCTTCTTCTTCAGATCCTTGTCTGATCTCTGTTATCCCATATTCCATGTGCCCACTCCATCCTTTTTTTCTTCCAGGCTTTCGTTGTCAAATGCCTCCACATCATGGTCGAAGCTGACAACATCGTCAGGCATCACATCTTCCTCCTCCGGCACTAGTTCATCACAACCCATTGCAGGATCTAGTTATGCAGAATGCAACAAGCAAGAACAAGCTTAACCTAGGTGGGGAAAGTGTGGAATGGCTTCTGATCCAGGATCATAAACTTGTTCTTCAGAGCTTTAAATGTCCTCTCAACAGTAACTCAAAGGATGAGTGTCTGAGATTAAATAGTTCTTGTGGAGTCCTAGGATAGCTCCTACCAGCGAACTCGTTCAGATGGTACCTGGTTTTCTTGGAGGGTGGAAGAACACCTGGCTGACATGCATAGCCAACATCTCCTTGGTAGAACTTGCCATCGGGTATGTTGATGCCATCAGAACGACTCATGTTGTCACTAGAATGTTAGCATCATGTGACAACATGAGTCATCATGTGACAACCGACCTAACACAAGGGGGGTGTTCCATGTTGTTTACCGGCTTCAGAGACGACAATGAAGGGGGCCATGGCTGAGTTAAGGACGACCAAACGGTGGCCAAGAGGAAGGGGATAGGAGGTTCCTTCTACCGAAGAGTGCTCCTACACAATCCATAGCTTGCATGGCAGGAGCTCTCAATACTCTGGCACCCAAAATCACACATATCGTGAACTTTAATTAATTGTAAGTTTGTAACTTGTAAGAGATATATTACTTTACATTTATAATGAACAAGTGAGCAGCAATAATTGGGAGTACAGCCAAATCAGAAAGTACAAGTTTTGTTCAACACCATAAAAAAGATAGTTAGTCATGCATTTGCTATAGTGCATGTGTTTTTGTCCTCTGAAACTACCTGCTCAAGCGAGACGAGAAGGTAGAAATGTCAAATTTACCAAGCATGCAGATCATGGATGAAAGGTTGAGAACAAGGAAAATAGGTAAGTTTTTCTCAAATTAGCAAGTAGGCCATCAGGTACCTACATAATACAAACCGACAGTAATAAGCACTACCCATACCCTTCTATTTTTCAAGTGAACAATCTCTCTGACTCCAGTCTCCGGTGCAAATGTCTGGCGAATGACTCGGTAGTCAAATTGTAATGCAAATCTTGTAATATTCCTACTTTGCCAAACCTTAACGAAAATGACAAGCAACCTAGGTTGCCTGTTCTGAAAAACTTACCTATTTTTCTTTTCTAGTCATTTTAATATAATAACTTGCCTAGTATTCAATATCACCTAGCTTTTTTTACAGCGTACGATTTCATTCATCAGAGGATAGAAAGGTCATTTACAATTAAGGATGAAATGAAATTAGGCGGGTCATTATTCCACACACACGAACTTCTACTTCTGTATGCTTCTTTGGCTAAGGTGTCAGCAACCAGATTAGCTCCCCGATTGCAGAGACCAAATTGTATCTGACCAAATTCATTGGCTATCTGCACACACTCGACAATAGTTGCTGATTGTGCTCCCAAGAAACTAGCAGGGTCTTTAACTGCTTCCACCACCAACTGACATTTAGATTTAGCTTCCAGTTTTGAGGATCCTATATCAGCTGCGAGGTTCAGACCATTCCAGAGTGCTAATGGCTTGGCTGCATCTGAAACGTTCGGGATGAACCATGTTGTTGCTCCTATGAAGTGTCCCCATTCATCTCTAAGAATTATTTCTGTTGCTCCGGCCATCTCCTCTTAAATAAAGGATGCATCTACGTTAACCTTCAAGAAGTCATGCCTGGTTTAATACATTTGTGATGTTCTTTTGTCCTCTCTATTTTTGTATCTGTTGCACGCCAAAAGTTTGTAGTCAGGGCTTTTATAGAGATTGTAGATCTCCCAACCGGTTGGACCAACTCTCCCTTTTTTGGTTGTCTTCGTTGCCATCATAGGTGTGACACCCAGATAATTAAGCTACATTAATTGATGCGACCGTCGACAGAAAAACGATGGCGCAAATAAATTTCCCAATCTTTCATGGTACGATGTCACTTAAACGACGTGGTGCTCGCGATCTTGTAGATGCAACCACCACAGAAACAACACGCACACCCAACAAGAGGAAGTACGTGGACGATCTTTAGAAAGATCAGCAACAAATTAGAGCTAGATGCCTCCAATCTGCTAGCCTGAATTCACAAAGTAATCAACTTCTCAACTGATATTAACTCGTACGGGAAGATACCCCGACTTGTTCACACCCCCATGAGGCACAGCCTCCCTTTTAATGGTGCACGCAGGCACACGATGCAAGGGCTCAGCCGGACTCTATCTTGAGTTGGTTTCCAAGCCGACTTAAACAAAAGGACTTTCTCTCTCCCATCCCATCTCTACTAATTAGGAATTGACTAATTGGTTGGAACTGTCGGGGGCTCGGGAATGGTCCGGCAGTTCACAGTCTCCTCGATTTGGGGAGGATGGAGGAGCTCGATGTCCTTTTCTTGGCAGAGATGAAGCTGTCAGAGAAGGAGCTAGAAAAGTTTCGGTGGATGCTGGGTCTGGCACATATGGTTGTTTGGAACCCGGTAGGCAGGAGCAGAGGTGTGGCGCTATTTTGGAGGAGGGGATTGAATGTTGCTTTGAGATCTTTTGGAAGACGACACATGGATGTGGATGTAACAGAGGAGGATGGTAGAGTTTGGTGCATGACGGGGGTTTATGGAGAATCGGAGGTGGAGAGGAAGGTCAAGACATGGAGGACGATGCGTTTACTGGGATAGCAACATCAACATGGGTGACCATGGCTGTGCTTGGGAGACTTCAATGAGATTCTTACTTGGGATGAGAAGATCGGAGGTGCAGCACGGGCTCAACGGCTCATGGACAACTTCCGGGGGGCTCTTGAGGCTTGCGAGCTCAGTGATCTAGGCTACGAGGGTGACAAGTTCACGTGGAGAAACCACAGCAAGGAGGTGGATACGTATATTTGCGAACGACTAGATCATGCTACAGCCAACACTACATGGTGCGAGTGGTTCCCTGACTTCACCGTGCTGAATGGTGCACCTCGTCACTCGGACCATAGGCCTGTGATTGTTTGCACTAAAGGGGAGAACATGGGAGAACCTGGGGGGGACCGAGGTTTCCGGTTTGAGGCTTGGTGGCTCCGAGAGGAAGGATGCACTGCCGAGGTCCAAAGTGCGTGGGAGCAAGGGTGTCTCGAGGGCAGGGGAGATGTGGCCTTGGATATGAGGAACGTGGCAGGAAGAATGAGAAGATGAGGAAAGGAGGTGGCGGGAGTGTTGGAGGAGAGACTAAAGAAGGCTAGAAGGGAGTTGGAGACTTGCATGAGGGCGCCGGTGTGTGAAGAAACGATTCGTGAGGAGGGAAGGCTGAGATGCCTAGTAGAGGAGTTGGAGTGTAAGAAGAATACCAAGGCCAAGCAACACTCCCATGTCACTTGGCTAAAAGATGGCAACAAAAGCACAAAGTATTTTATGGCGGTGGCATCGGCAAAAAAGAAAGCGAATAGGATAAGGAAGTTGAGAAGAGAGGATGGCTCGGAAGTGAAGGAAGGGGATGATCTTAACAATTATGTGCAGTCTTTTTTTCAGGATCTATTCACGTCTTCCGGGTGCTCTCGACTGCCGGAGCTCATCGACAAGGTGCATCCAAGAGTTACTAGTGCCATGCGAACTCTCCTGGAAGCGGAGGTGTCCAGGGAGGAAGTCAAGGCGGCGCTTGATCATATTGGCGATCTCAAGGCGCCGGGACCGGACGGGATGCCCTCGATTGTCTATAAGAAACACTGGCATTTCATGGGCGACAAGGTGGTTGACGAAGTGCTCGCTGTCCTTAATGGAGGCCAGATGCCGAGTGGATGGAACGATACAGTTGTGGTGCTCATTCCAAAGGTCAAGAGTCCAAGCAGAATAAAAGACTTGCGTCCTATCAGTTTATGCAATGTGATATATAAGCTGGTCTCCAAGGTGATCGCCAATCGACTCAAGCTAGTGCTACTGGAGCTAATCAAGCAGAACCAGAGTGCGTTTGTACCCGGGAGGCTCATCACGGATAATGTGCTCATAGCGTACGAAATCTCCCACTACTTGTTGAAAAGAAGAAGGGCAAAGAGGGGATTGCTGTGGTTAAAGCAGATATGAGCAAGGCATACGATAGGGTCGAGTGGGAGTTTCTTCGAGCTATGTTGCATAAACTCGGGTTTGGGCCACGGTGGATTGACCTGGTTATGCACTGTGTGACTTCGGTTCGCTATCAGATCAAGGTGAATGGCAGCCTAACGGAGCAATTCTCGCCCACAAGGGGACTTCGCCAAGGTGATCCAAACTCGCCTTATTTGTTTGTCATTTGTGCGGAAGGCCTCTCGGCGTTGCTGCATGCGGCGGAGCAGGAAGGGAAAATTTCCGGTGTTAAAATTTGCCACAACGCCCCAAGCCTGTCGCATCTCCTCTTTGCGGGCGACTCGGTCTTGTTGTTAAAATCTCAACAGGAGGAGGCCCAGGAGCTGCGAGCAGTCCTGGACTTGTATGAAAGTTGTTCCGGCCAGTGCATTAATCTGGAGAAATCAGCGGTAATGTTTAGCCCGAACACCAATGATACTACTAAAGCTAAGGTGAAAAATGTGCTACATATCCAAAGCGAGTCTTGGAATGAGAAATACCTCGGTCTTCCTGTTCATGTTGGCAGATCCAGAAGAAAAGCATTTGCTTTTGTGAAGGGGGCATTGGCTGGAAAGGTATACGGATGGAAGGAGAATCTCATTGCTAAATCCGGGAAAGAAACGTTGGTTACTACTGTAGCTCAAGCCATTCCCACATTCACAATGTCTTGTTTCTATTTGACCAAAACTTTTGGTGAGGAGCTTAGTTCACTTATTGGGAATTACTGGTGGAGCCAATATGAGAGCATGCCACTCATTGGATCAGCTGGAAGGAGCTCATCAGACCTAAAGCTCTGGGAGGACTCGGGTTTCGTGACATGCATGGATTTAACCTAGCCATGTTGTCCCGGCAAGTGTGGAGGCTCGTCCAAAATCCCGACTCCCTCTGTGCTAGGGTTTTGCAGGCCTGCTATTTTCTCGATGGAAACATCTTTGAGGCTGCCCCGAGGGAGGGTATCTCCTACGCCTGGAGAAGCATATTGCACGGTCTAAGTCTGTTTCGGGAGGGCTACATCTGGAGGATTGGGGATGGCACCCATGTACGTATTTGGTCGGACCCCTGGATTCCACGAGCGTGGTCGAGACGAGTCATTACCCCGCGCGGCCTCAATCTTCTGGAATGGGTCAGTGACCTCATGGATCCACTAACCGGGACCTAGGATGAACAGCTTGTTCATGACACTTTTTGGGCGGACGATGCAAAGCACATACTTCAAATCCCTCTCCGGGATGGAGTCCCAAACTTTGTGGCATGGCAGTTCAATACCAAGGGCCTCCACTCGGTCAAAAGTGCGTATAAGCTTCATATGGAATTGGAAAAAACCAGGTCGGATGGCGGAGTTGGTGGTTCTGGCACTAGTCCCAGGAATCTGGATCGGATCCCTGATGATGCTTGGAAGAGGATTTGGCCTCTACCTTTCCCAAAGAACATCCAAATGTTCACTTGGAGGCTGAAACATGATTCCCTTGCTCTTCGGGTGAATGTGGCTCGCAGAGGGATTCATGTGGAGAGCACGAAATGCTTTTTCTGCGGGTTGGCGGATGAGGATGGAGGTCAATTGTTCATTAAGTGCAAAATAGTGAAGGAGGTGTGGAGAGACCTGGCCATGGAGAAGGAGAGAATGCAGCTCGAGGGGATGACGTCTGTGCATGCAATGATGGATTTCCTTTGGGGCCTTGATCTAAATAAACGTTTACACGTGCTTACATTCTGGTGGCAATTGTGGTCAAATCGGAACAAATTAAGGGAAGGAGAGCTACCTTTGGAGGCAAGTGTGGTGGCGTGAAGAACCCGCAGATATGTTTTGGAGTACTTGGAGATCTTCACTAAGACACAAGCTAAGAAGCAACTAGAGAGATGGTGTCCACCAAAGGAAACCGTGTGTAAGATTAATGTGGATGGATCGTTCATCCCGGGCCATGAACACGCAGGTTGGGGGTCGTCGTCAGAAACGCTGAGGGCAATCTGATTTGTGCGAGGGCTGGAAGGGAGCCGAATATCGGGGATGCATTCGCAGTGGAAGCAGTGGCCAGGGCACATGCGATCATCCTGGCAGCTGATCTCGGACTGGTGAGTGTTGAGCTCGAGACCAATTCCCAACTGCTGGTGGATGCTCTCGACTTTCGTAAGGTGGATTCCTCGCCCTACGCAGCATTGATAGAAGACATGAAATATCAACTGAAGATGTGGTTTTCGAAAGTCTCCATTTCATTCTGTAGTCGTACTGTGAACTCTGTACCACATGAACTTGCTGGTATTGGCCGTGTGTGTGTGAGTGACCACCACCTGGAGTGGTCGTCTGATGTACCTACCCATGTGGGTGCGTGTATTCTGGGTGATATGCCCAGGAGTAGTTAAGTAAGTAAGCAGTTTGCTTTCAAAAAAAAATTAGGAATTGACTAAGGCGCCTGCTACAAATCAGCCGGCCGATCTTTTGAAAAGATCAGCCGCCTGGCTAGCCCTTCGATTAGAATGGATGTGGTCGTCCGATCAAACCGCAACATAGAGCGACTTTTCCCTCTTGTGCCGTACCCATCTACACACAACAAGAAGCCATCACGACACCACGCTGATGAGGACCGCGACTGCATCAGGCTGCACAGGAGCCGTCGACCTTACACCGGCGACTGTAACAACACCCCCACCCCCGGTGAAGCTCCCTTGCAACCTCCGGCGGCGGAGGCAAAGCTCCGATGTAGCATTGCCGATGCCGGTGAAGCTCCAATGCAGTAGCAACAACACTCCAACGCAGCACCGGCGGAGCTCCATCACAGCCTACCGACTCCGGTGATGCGCCGATGAAGCTCCATTGCAACCCCCGGCGGCAGAGACAAAACTTCAATGTAGCATCGCCGGGAAGCTCCAATGCAGCAACAACAAAGCTCTGATGCAGCACCGACGGAGCTCCATTGCAGCCTGTCGACTCCAGCGGTGCGCCAACGAAGCTCCATTGCAGCACCAACGGTGGCTTCCTTGCAGCCGGTCGCAACAGTGCATACGCTGCATCGCAGCTCTGCCGCCGGTGCACCACCATAGATGTTGTGTTGAAGCTTTTGCGGACGGCGAGATCCATGGGTCACATGGACACGCGCATTGCACTGCAGCTTCACAGTCGCATCGCCGACCACGACACGACATCGCCCTCTTGAACTCCGGCCACACCAAAGAGTACTGCATCACAACATCGATGATCCTTCAGCCATCTCGTTTGCAGCGCCGCAACAGTCCACGAGCTGCTGCATCCCCCCTCCCGCAGACGAGCTGCTGTGTCTCCGGCTTGCAGCGCCGGCAGCAGTCAACGGCGAGGTCCACGTGGTGGAAGGGACAGGGAACAATAGCTCCCGCAGGAAGGAAGATTAGGCAGATGGGGCGATTTCGAGGGAGAAGAGGAAAGGCCGGGCTAGGGCAGGGAGCGATGGGGTTGCAGCAGGCGGCAACTGTGGTGCTCGTCATGGGATCCTCTCCCATGCTCGCTCGTACGAAGAAGACGAAAGGGAAGGGAAGAAGCGTGTGGAATAGATTTACTCTGTAAAGAGATAAGGCGAGGAGGAAAGCGGCGAGCGGGAGCCTACAGGGGCATGTGGCGTGCGGTGCAGGCGACTTACAGCATCTCCAGCCGTTGCCCCCCCCGGGACGTATAAAAATCGCCCCCTGGGGGCGAGCCGGCGATACATTCGGCGCTGGGGACGGTTTTGTGCCCAGTCGTCGCCCCTAGCTCGGCCCCAGGCGCCGATGTTGGCCCACTTTTCATCCCCATTTCGGCGAATAAAGCCCATATGGGCGAGAATAGGCCCATATTCGGCGTGGTTCGCCGTGGCTCGTCGTTCAATTATCAACATAAATAGTTTTTATCACATATTTCATCACAGAAAAATCAAATACTTTAACAAAATAGTTCAACAACAAATAGTTCAATACAAATTATATAGTTCAACAAATAAAAACTCATATTTCATCACACGTTGCGCCCGGCGTCGCCCTTGAGCCTCCAGCACTAGTAGAAAAAGGGGCAAATCTGAGACACATTAGTGCCGGTTTGATTTTGAGCCGGCACTAATGTGTCCATTAGTGCCGGTTCCAACGGCTAGCCGACCGCTCTCATTAGTACCGGTTCATGGTGAACCTTTAGCACCGGTACATGGCACGAACCGGTACTAAAGAGAGTGGTGGCAGGATGTTGTCAGTCTAGGGCCCGTCCAGCACCTTTAGTACCGGTTCGTGCCACGAACCAGTACTAAAGGTTGACGTACATAAACCCTTCGTCCACCCGAGCCACTCTGTTCTTCCCCTTTCCCCTCACTTCCTCTGTTCTTCCCCTCTCTTCCTCGAGCTCCTCACAAATTTTGCCCAAAATTTGTCAAGATTTGAAGGCCCCCATCCATTCAAATGATCACAAAGGTTAGCAACTTTGTCCTTTCAACTCTCATTGCTAGATTAGCTCTTGCAATGCTTTGTATAGTGATTAATTTGGGAGGAATTATATTTGCTAGTATTTGATTTATATGCAATTAGAGGTCAAAAATAACACTTAGTTTGCATATGTAGGTGTGGTTTACTTAGTGCCTTCTAAATCTCCCTCGTAACCACCGTCGATCGCCCGCACCGTCCCGTCGCCGGCACCACCTTGTGGTGAGGCTCTTGTTCATGAATGTTTTACATTACCAAATTGATGTTTGTGTGATTTGGATATATAGTTACTCGTATAATTGTCTTACCCGTATGTTGTTTGTTATACATAGTGCCATGGTTTTGATATCCGTCCCCGTCGGCCCTCGTCCTTGTTATGATTCGGATGTGGTATATTCTCTTTTAAAACTAGTTGTTGCATTTCGTGTTTATGACAAATTATGCCCATCAAGTTGACATAGATATTTTTATCTAGGAGGTATGTGAACCGGAAATTCCAATCGACCCTATTGTCGAGAGGTTAAATTTAGTTGAAAGAGAAAACGAGTATTTGAAAGAAAAATTGAAAAGAATTGAGGGGGAGAAGATGGAATTGGAGTTGCATGTTGCCGATGTCGTCGATGATCACAAGATCAAGTTGGAGAAAATGAGGTTGAAGATTAGAAAGATTAGAAAATATGCCATTGATAGTGTGGCTTGGTATCATTATGTTGTTGGATCAATTGTTACCTTAGTTGCGATCTTGATCGCATTTGTTGTTGCATTAAAATTCTTTAGCTAGAGAGTTATTTGTATGTTGCATTTAATTAAGTGTTGTATATGAACTTTATGTATGAACTTTATGTATGAACTTGTATTAATTTGGTCTATTCGGTGTTGTGTATAATGAAGATATGAGCCGACAATGGATGTATGATGACCGATGCTCTCACGGGTTCATTAATGGCGTGCATACTTTTCTGCTTGCCGCTGAGGCAAACAAGCGGGCGGATGGTTTTATGCCTTGTCCATGTGCTGGCTGTAAGAATGGTCGCAATTACTCTACGTCAAGAACCATTCACGTCCACCTATTTGAGTCCGGTTTCATGCCCCACTATAATGTTTGGACCAAGCACGGAGAAATAGGGGTTATGATGGAAGACAATGAAGAAGAAGAGGACGACGACATCTATCCTAGCCATGGGTTCCCTGAATACGATGATACAACAATGGAGGAAGAAGCTGAGCCGGTAATGCGGGAACAAGCTGAAGAAGAGACATCAGATGAGCCCGCTGATGATCTAGGTCGGGCCATTGCCGATGCAAAGAGAAACTGCGCAAGTGATTTGGAGAGGAAGAAGTTGCAGCGCATGTTAGAGGATCACAAGAAATTGTTGTACCCTAATTGCGAAGCTGACAAAAAAAAGTTGGGCACCACACTAGAATTGCTGCAATGGAAGGCAGAGAATGGTGTATCTGACAAGGGATTTGGAAAGTTGCTGGTAATGATAAAGAATATGCTTCCAAAGGACAACGAATTACCCAAGAGTACGTATGAAGCAAAGAAGGCTGTCTGCCCTCTAGGGTTAGAGGTGCAGAAGATACATGCATGCCCTAATGACTGCATCCTCTACCGCGGTGCGTACGAGGATTTGAACGCTTGCCCGGTATGTGGTGCATTGCGTTATAAGATCAGTCGCGATGACCTTGGTGATGTCGAGGGCGAGCACTCCAGGAAGAAGATTTCTGCCAAGGTGATGTGGTATGCTCCTATAATACCACGGTTGAAACGTTTGTTCCAGAACAAAGAGCATGCGAAGGCGATGCAGTGGCACAAAGAATACCGTAAGAAAGATGGAAAATTGAGAGTACCCGCTAACGGTTCGCAGTGGAGAAAATTCGAGAGAAAGTACAGGGAGGAGTTTGCAGGTGACCCAAGGAACGTATGGTTTGGTCTAAGCGTAGATGGCATTAATCCTTTTGGGGAGCAGAGCAGCAACCATAGCACGTGGCCTGTGACTCTATGTTTGTATAACCTTCCTCCTTGGTTGTGCATGAAGCGGAAGTTCATTATGATGCCAGTGCTCATCCAAGGCCCTAAGCAACCCAGCAACGACATTGATGTGTACCTAAGGCCATTAGTTGAAGAACTATTACAGCTGTGGAATGGAACAGGCGTACGTGCGTGGGATGAGCACGGACAGGAAGAATTTGATCTAAAGGCGTTGCTGTTCGTGACCATCAATGATTGGCCTGCTCTCAGTAACCTTTCAGGACAGACAAACAAGGGATACCGCGGATGCACGCACTGTTTGTATGATACTGACAGTATATATTTGGAGAGTTGTAGGAAGAATGTGTACCTGGGTCATCGTCGATTTCTTCCGAGCAGGCATCCCGTAAGAAATAAAGGCAAGCATTTCATAGGTGAGGCGGATCACTGGACGAAGCCTCGCCACCGTACTGGTGCTGATGTACATGATATGGTCAAGGATTTGAAGGTAATCTTTGGAAAGGGTCCTGGCGGACAACCTGTTCCAAAGGACGCTGACGGACGCGCGCCCATGTGGAAGAAGAAATCTATATTTTGGGACCTGCCCTATTGGAAAGACCTAGGGGTCCGCTCCGCAATCGACGTGATGCACGTGACGAAGAATCTTTGCGTGACCCTGCTTGGCTTCTTAGGCGTGTATGGGAAGATAAAAGATACACCAGAGGCACGGGAGGACCAGCAACGTATGCACGGAAAAGACGGCATACATCAGGGTCAGGCCAGCTACGCTCTTACCAAAGAAGAGAAGGACATCTTCTTTGAATGCCTGCTCAGCATGAAGGTACCGTCTGGCTTCTCGTCGAATATAAAGGGAATAATAAATATGGCAGAGAAAAAGTTCTCGAACCTAAAGTCTCATGACTGCCACGTGATTATGACGCAACTGCTTCCGGTTGCATTGAGGGGGCTTCTACCGGAAAACGTTCGATTAGCCATTGTGAAGCTATGTGCATTCCTCAATGCCATCTCTCAGAAGGTAATCGATCCAGAAATCATACCAAGGTTACAGAATAATTTGGTGCAATGTCTTGTCAGTTTTGAGTTGGTGTTCCCACCATCCTTCTTCAACATCATGACGCACGTCCTAGTTCACCTTTGCGAAGAGATTAACGTTTTGGGTCCTGTGTTTCTACACAATATGTTCCCCTTTGAGAGGTTCATGGGAGTCTTGAAGAAATATGTTCAGAACCGTGCTAGGCCAGAAGGAAGCATTGCGAAGGGCCATGAAAATGAGGAGGTCATTGAGTTTTGTATTGACTTTATTCCTGACCTTAAGCCGATTGATGTTCCTGAATCACGGCATAAGGGCAGACTGGATGGAAAAGGCACGCTAGGAGGGGATCAAATAATATGTATGGACGGGCATTCTCTCAGTGAAGCACACTACACAGTTCTACAGAATTCCGCCTTGGTGGCTCCGTATATGGAGGAACACAAGAATTTTCTACACTCCAAACACCCGGAGAAGTCTAACGACTGGATTACACGTGAACAAATGAGGACTTTTGCCGGTTGGTTGCAGAAACATGCCATGCACGATGGCGATATTGAAGATGACCTATACTCGTTGTCCCAGTTACCATCTTCGAATATAATGACTTTCATAGGGTATGAGATAAATGGGAATACATTTTACACGATCGCCCAAGATAATAAGAGCACCAACCAAAACAGTGGTGTCCACTTTGATGCAACAACCAACACGGGAAAGGAAACATATTATGGTTACATAGAGGACATATGGGAACTTAACTATGCAGGTGGTTTGAAGGTCCCTTTGTTTCGGTGCAAATGGGTCAATATGACACGAGGCGGGGTAACGGAAGACCCGCAGTACGGAATGACAACAGTGGATCTCAACAATCTTGCATATGCAGAAGAACCATTCGTCCTAGCCAATGATGTGGCGCAGGTTTTTTATGTGAAAGACATGACCAGGCCGAGAAAAAGAAAAGATAAGGAAGCGAATGGATCATACGACGAGCCAAAGCGCCACATAGTTCTTTCAGGGAAAAGAAACATCATGGGAGTGGATGACAAGACAGACATGTCAGAAGATTATGAAAAGTTTGATGAAATTGCTCCATTCGCAGTGAATATTGACCCGAGCATCTAGTTAAATGATGAAGATTTTCCATGGCTACGGTGCAAAGGGACACACACGAAGAAAAAGTTTCACACCCAAAGATCCGGGATGTGATCGGCTTCACTATCATCACTTTCTTCTGTGTTTCACACCCAGGAGGGAATCTCTGTAAGAGTTAGGGTAGTTATGTGTTTTGGCATTTGAAACGCGAAGAAATTTTATGTGCAAACAAATTCTTTAATGCATTTACTATCTCTTTCGAAGTATCAGGGTTTCGGACGAAAACTCATCTGTTACAAAGGCGTTTCATTTTTAAATAACCTAAGCATTACCAAATTGATTATAATGATAACACACAATAATATTAAACATAAGAAAAAAGAATCACTGAAAAATCTTTTTTCAAAGTTAAGTTATTCACAAACTAGTGATTCACACAAATTTCAAATAATTCAAAATTTAAACTATTCAAATTTGAAAACTACCGGCACTAACAGAAAGTTTGTAATTTTTTGTAACTAAAGCAAAAATATTCAGAAAGAAACTCTAAATACAGCAAAAAACAACTCAAAAATAATAAAACAAAAAAAGCAAAAAAAATTAAGAAAATAAAAAAGCCCGCCTACTGGGCCAAAGCGGCCTGCGTACGACTAGAAACACAAACTTCTGTTGGTCCAGGATGCAGGCCCGCAAAGACCCAGTAGGCCCATAGGGCAGCACTGAACAGGTAGGCCCAGTAGGCCTGCTTAGGAGAGGAGCTCGAGAGAGCTACCGCACTGGGGCTTATAAACCAGTGCTGTAGCCCTTCGACTAGCGAGGTGGGACTAAACTTGCCGCATCGCACTGCGCCAGCACACCCCCTTTAGTACCGGGTCGTGGCACCAACCGGTACTAAAGGGGGGGGGTCTTTAGTATCGGTTGGAGCCACCACCCGGTATTAAAGGGGGGCGCTTCCCGCCGCTTGGCCTGGCCAAAACAGACCTTTAGTACTGGGTCATGGCACCAACCGGTACTAAAGGTCCATCCTATATATACAACAGTTGAAAAAAATTCACTTTCCCTCTCTGTTTCTTCCCTCCATCGCGCCGCCGTGCCCCGATCGACGCCGTCCCCGTCGACATCGCCGCCCCCGCCCCTCATCGCCGACCCCGGCCGTCCCGGCCCCTCGTCGCCGCCCCCGTCAACGTCGCCGCCCCGGCCGTCCCCGTCCCCATTGTCCCCGTCGCCACGCCCCACCCCGTCATCGCCGGCCCGTCCCGTCGTCGCTGCCCCGTCCCATCGCCCCGTTCTCGCCTCGCCGGTGAGCTCACCCCGGCCGCCATGTTCACACACACACATTACACACACTACACACACACACATTATATAATTTTTTTCTTCTATTTTTTAGTTATAGAAATGTTAGAAATTATTCTGGTTTGTAGTTATAGAAATATTTTTAGAAATGTTAGTTATATAGAAATGTTATAAATTTTTCCTGTTTTTTAGTTATAGAAATATTAGAAATGTTATAATTGTTTCCTGTTTTTATTTATAGAAATATTTATAAAAATGTTAGCAATTTTTCTGTTTTTTAGTTATAAAAATATTAGAAATGTTAGTTATAGAATTAGTTTTAGTTAGATGAATTAGATTAATGTCAAATTGTTAGAATTTGCATATAGAATGTTAGATTAATGTTACTTTTTGCGGGCACATAGTATTTGTTCTCGATGATATGCCCGACCCGCATCCTCGTCATCGACCCGTTCATGACGATGTCATGCTTCAGAGGACCCATGTCCGGGACTGGGCTCCGCCGGGCTGGCACTGGGAGGTGCTACCTAGAGGGGCGCGCCGCTTGGTGAGGAACCCGGCCTCGGGTCCCATCGTTGACCCTGATCTCCTTTGGTGGCGTTCGCGTGGGCCAAATTCGGTGCAGAGGCAGCCGGCCCCGCCGGAGGTGGTGCGTCGCCGTGTTAGGGAGGAAGACAAGCACGTCCATCGCTACATGGTTGCTATGGAGGACGTCAGGTTCTCCACTACTTGGCAGGTTCTTTGGGCAGATGACCGGAGATATGATCCTGTGATGGTTCCTTCTCTTTGGGTGTCCACCGCCCGCGCCCTAGGAATCGCGAGCGGTGCCCTAGATTCTTCTGTAGTACTCTATCTTTATTAGGTACCTAGCCAGTGATGTATTCGATATATAATATTCGAGACGATGTATTCAAGATTATATATATTATTCGAGACGATGATGTATACTCAAGATTATATATTAATCGAGATGATGCATATATATTATGTACAATATGATTCAGTTTTTCCTTATTGATTGCATCCATGCATTGTAATTTGAATACTAAATTGTTCTATATTTCTTCTGTATTAGTTAAGTAAAAGCTACGGCTGACAATACCGGCAGAGACAGAGAAGAGGAATTGTTCGACATCATACGCAGCCATGGCAGGCTAGATGATCTAAATGAAGCAGATGACGGCTCCCAATATCCGAACAATACCGGAGAGGGTGATGAAAAGATATTCGATCTCGACGACCGAGCCGATGAAGTCATGAACTATGCTTCTGATTATGATGGCACAAACAAAGTTTATGATGACACAGAGAATGTTGATCTTCAAATAACAAAGACTACCGGTGAGGTATATTTATATAAGCAGGCATCTGTTGATCATCACATGTTTTTTTTATTTTAAGATATATGAACGAATCGATCTTCTTCTTTTAGCCCTCCGGATCGAGCAAATCTGCTTCTACAAATAGCAGGACAAAGCGAGGCCCGAGCAGATTGTTGAAGGACGGTGTAAAGTACAACATCGAATCCGTCAAACCTAGTGGCGAACCCTTGACGCCTAAGAACATTGCAAACAAGTGGACTCGTCAGTGCGGAGTTCTTGTGAAGGACAAACTCCCGATCTCCATTCAATAATGGAAAGAGCCAAAGACTAAACGTCCAGGTGTTACTTGGGTCGACGACAGAGCCAAACAAGACCTTTGGGATTCTCTGATGGAACATTTTCACCCTACCAGATTATTTCACTAAAGCAGATGTGGACAAAGTGAAGGGCGCTGCTCTTAAGAAGATGGCAATTGCATTCAACACCCACAAGAAAACTGTATGGGCCAACTACCTCGCTGCAAAAAGGAAGACTCCAGAATTCATGGGAACACTGGAGAAGCAAAGAGAACACTGGGACGATTTCGTGAAATTCAAGGATTCAGAAATATCTAAGGAACGGTCGATAAAAAACAAGGCCAATGCCGCAAAAAAGACGCAGTTCCATATGTTGGGTCCAGGTGGCTACGCGGTGGGAATGCCTAAGTGGGATAAGTTTGAGCAAGAGATGGAGGATGCAGGGGTCACTCCGATTACTAGGAGCTAGCCCCCCAGGTGCAAAACTTGGTTCTATGCGCATGGGGGGCGTTGGACCCGAAGACAGGCCTGGTTTCGAAGAAGGCAAGTCTAAAAGGAGCCGAACAAAAGATACTTGACGCAATAGAAGAAGGTTGAGCGGGGGTGTTCACGCCCAATAGAGAGAACGACGAGCTTACGCGCGCCCTGGGAAATCCTGAATACCTGGGAAGAACACGAGGCATGGGCGTTATTCCCTGGTATGAGGGCTTTTCGGACTGGAATGACGACTATAGGTCCCGTGCAAGAAAGAAGATGGAGGAGGAGAAGAAGAGGAAGCTGGAGGAGGAGCAGAGGAAGCAGGACGCAGAATGCCTTCAAGGCCTAGAAGCAAGGCACGCGGTGTAGGACCTTGAAGTAAGTCTAGAGGGGGGGGGTGATTAGACTACTTGACCAATTAAAAACTTAACCTTTTCCCAATTTTAGAGTTTGGCAGATTTTAGCTATCTTAGGACAAGTCAAGCAATCATCACACAATTCAAGCAAGCATGCAAATAGTATATAGGCAGCGGAAATTAAAATGCAATTGGAGACATGGATGTTTTTGGCGTGGTTCCGATAGGTGGTGTTATCGTACATCCACGTTGATGGAGACTTCAACCCACAAAGGGTAACGGTTGCGCGAGTCCACGGAGGGCTCCACCCACGAAGGGTACACAAAGAAGCAACCTTGTCTATCCCACCATGGCCGTCGCCCATGAAAGATTTGCCTCACTAGCGGTAGATCTTCACGAAGTAGGCGATCTCCTTGCCCTTACAAACTCCTTGGTTCAACTCCACAATCTTGTCGGAGGCTCCCAAGTGAAACCTAGCCAATCTAGGAGACACCACTCTCCAAGAAGTAACAAATGGTGTGTTGATGATGAACTCCTTGCTCTTGTGCTTCAAATGATAGTCTCCCCAATACTCAACTCTCTCTCATAGGATTTGGATCTGGTGGAAAGAGGATTTGAGTGGAAAGCAACTTGGGGAAGGCTAGAGATCAAGATTCATATGGTAGGAATGGAATATCTTGGCCTCAACACATGAGTAGGTGGTTCTCTCTTAGAAATGGTAAGTTGGAAGTGTAGGTTTAGTCTGATGGCTCTCTCCACGAATGAAGAGGAGGTGGAGGGGTATATATAGCCTCCACACAAAATCTAACCGTTACACACAATTTACCAAACTCGGTGGGACCGAATTCAACAGACTCGGTCGGACCGATTTAGTAAACCTAGTGACCGTTAGTGATTTTCGGTGGGACTGACATGCAACTCGGTGAGACCGATTGGTTAGGGTTAGGGCATAACTTAATCTCGGTAAGACCGATTACACAAACTCGGTAAGACCGATTTTGGTAATAAGCTTTCCAGAGAGTTGGTCAGGTAAACTCGGTGGGACCGATTTGCTCTTTTCGGTGAGACCGAAATGTTACAAAAGGGAAACAGAGAGTTTACATTGCAATCTCGGTGGGACCGATCGCTCACTTCGGTTAGACCGAAACGTTACGAAGGGAAATAGAGAGATTACAATCCCATCTCGGTGAGACCGAGATCCCTATCGGTAGGACCGATTTGCTTAGGGTTTGTGGCAGTGGCTATGACATTTGAACTCGGTGGCGCCGGATAGGAAGAATCGGTGTGACCGATTTTGGCTTTGGGTTTAGGTCATTTGTGGATGTGGGAAAGTAGCTGAGGGTTTTGGAGCATATCAGAAAGCACATGAAGCAAGAGGCTCATTAAGCAACACCTCATCCCTCCTTGATAGTATTGGCTTTTCCTATAGACTCAATGTGATCTTGGATCACTAAAATATAAAATGAAGAGTCTTGAGCCTTTGAGCTTGAGCCAATCCTTTGTCCTTAGTATTTTGAGGGATCCACTTTCATCATCCATGCCATGCCATTCATTGAGCTTTCCTGAAATAATAGTCTTGGAATAGCATTAGCTCAATGAGCTATATGTTGTTATGAATTACCAAAACCACCTAGGGATAGTTGCACTTTCAATCTCCCCCTTTTTGGTAATTGATGACAACATATAGATCAAAGCTTCGACAAATGATAATAAGAATAAAAACATCGTCGCTTTGAGAAGTATGTGATAAGCAAGAGCTCCCCCTAAATTTGTGCATAGTTTAAAAATTTGCTTTGGACTGCAAATGCACAAGGAATTAGGCTCATGGGTTACTCTTCCATGTCACATACATCTTGGTGGAGCGCTCAAAATGATAAGATTGAATACATGCACTCATCACCAAGCAAAGTGAATGATCACATAAGGATAGATAGGATAATATCATCAAACATGCATAAGTGTAGCTTATGATCAAACACATGATCATCAATGTCTCACAAGCATAGTATCTCAACCAATCAAAAGCAAACAAGTTTAAACCAACAAAGCAAGAGAGAACAAAAGCAACACACTCTCTCTCTCTCAAGCCTATGATCTATACATTTTCTCCCCCTTTGGCAACAAGTTACCAAAAAGTTCATGGAAAATGCATAGTGCTAGATCGACTCTCAAGCTTGATCTTCAGTTGGTGGTGTAGAGATGGCTCCTTGGACTAAGGCTTCAGTTGATGTAGAGGGTGCTGGAGTTGATGCTGAAGCTGGTTGCACTGGAGCTGAAGGGGCAGTAGCTGGTGCTGAAGATGTTGCTCTAGTGTCTGGCACTGGCACAACAGCTGACCTCTGAGCTCTAGGCACTCTGGCAAAGACATTTGTGGTTGTCTTGCCCTTCCTCTCCTGCATGTCATCCTGCAGTTGCTCCACAACTGACTGAATCTCAGTTACTTTGACATCTAGATCATAGAATTTTTGTTCCATGATTCTTTCCAAGCTCTCCTGGTTTTGAGTTAAGGTGGCCAACCCCTTCTCAATCCTCAGTGATGATGCTATCAAGTAACCAAGCTGCTCCTGCTTGTTTTTCAAGAAATACTCAAATGCCTCCTCTTGAGTTGGCATCTTGGCAGCCTTCTCCTTCTTCTCTTGAGCTTGAACTGATGATGGGTCATCCTCATTCATGACAACCTCATTGTTCTCAAAGTCTGGATAGAGTGGAAAATGTTCTCTATCCAATAGATATTTGCCAGTTCCCATCTTTGAGTTGATCAATTCCTGAATCTGAGGTGCATAACCACAGCTCCTCTTATGATCTGCTACAGTCCTCTTAATAGTTTCAACTATAAGGCTCATGACTTTGAATTTCTGTGACACATCAAATAAATGCAACATATTGATGGCATGCCCTCTGATCATGTTGTGGTCACCTGACTTGGGCAACAGAGTGTGCCTCAGAATCCAATTGATAGTAGGCATCCCTAACAATAGAAAGTGAACTGATCCAAAAGAGAAAGTCTCTAGGGCTTTGTCTGGGATCTCCTTGTACATGTGTGCCATGGTATTGTGTCCCATTTTCTTCTTGGCATATACCTTCAGATCATCATCATTTTCCTTTGGGGCATTTATCAGTTTTGCCCATTCTTCAACAGTGGATTGGTACCTTGTACCTCCAGACATCCAAACAATTCTTCCATCTGGGTAAAAATGTGCTGTGGAGTAGAATTGCATTATAAGTTCATCATTCCAGTTTGTGAGCTTTTGCCCAACAAAATCTGCAACTCCACAAGCAACAAAGCTGTCTTGCACTCCAGGATAGTGCTCTTCATTTTCCTTCATGTAGGTCTAGTCGACCCACCTCATATCACAAACTATGGGCTTCTTGTCCAATAAGATTGTCTCATAGAAGTCCTGCTGTTCCTTTGTATGGAACCTGTAATCAACATCAGTTCTTCTCCTTGTGGCATATGGATCTGCCATCCTCCATAGCCTCAATCCCGAGTCTTTTCTGATGTTCATGTCCTCAGCCACAGGATGGGCATCATTGTGATCTGGTATCTTAGGCTTTAGCTTTCTTAGAACCTGTCCTTCTTCATCTTCCTCCTCAGCAACCTTAGGCACTGGGGCCTTGTTCTTCTCAGCAGCTGGAATACTCCTGGTATTCCTCTTTGGTGCAGACTTGGCCTTGGGGCAGCTTTGGGTGCTTCCTTGGGCTTAGATGTTGCAGCCCCAGATTTAATAGCATCACCCATAAGCTTTGGTGCCTTTGGTGCTGGTGCAGTAAGCTCTTCCTCTTCCATCATGGAAGGTTGCCCAACAACTCTGGCCATGGTCTTCTTGACCCTTTCCTTCCTCTTCTTGCCTTCAACAGCTGGCTCTTTGGGATCAGGATTTTCAGGCAGTTGAGTTGATGCTCTGGCCTTGGACATTGGTTGTCTTCCTGCTGGCCTTTTAATCTTCATGCCTGGCTTTATATCCTTTGCTGAGCCATATTCCTTCTTGAGCACCACTTTCTTGGAAGTAGCCTCATCTTCTTCAGCTTTGTAGTCCTCATCTTCTGAGTCTGAGGTTCTCTTCTCCTTTGCCTGGTAGCAGCCTTAGGCAGGTTGCTAGGAGTGCTTCTGCTTCCTTCATCTGAAGTGCTGGAGGGACTAGTGCCCTCACTCAAGTGAATCTGCTCTGCTGACCTGTTCTGACTGTCACTCTGGTCTGACATGCTGCAAAAGCTGACTGCTGACCCTGTGAAGAGTTATAGATGAGATAGAGTGGATGAGCATCACAAAATGCAGAGATTTTTCAAAAGAATGATTCAAAAATTCAGTTTTAGTTTTCCACAGAAAGCATTTCGGATCAACCGATTTTCAAACTCGGTGATACCGAAGCAGTTTTTGGAACCTAAACTGATGAACTCGGTTGGACCGAGTCACAGTTCGGTGGCACCGAGACTGCTAGGGTTTCACAGAATCCTAAAATCGGTCGCACCGATTAGTAATTCTCGGTCAGACCGAGAGTCACTTGTGCAATGGCATATGCCAAATCGGTGAGACCGAGTTTTTCAACTCGGTGGGTCCGAGATGGTTTCGGCGGAAACCTAACCCTAAAAATTTGAATCTAATCTACTCTACGGACTACTTTGGCTGGATAGGATTGTTTCAATTGTGGCAAGAATTAATAAGAGTACAATGTGCTAGGAATTAGATGTGGATAGCACAAAGATCGAGTCCATACCCTAATGCGGCGATGAACTCGCTACGGCGGCAACGGTGGGGTAGAATTCCATTGACGGCGGCAGAGACCAGCGACAGGAGGTGGCTGGCGATGAGGAGACGATCCGGAGACCTTCGATGGCAGAGCGAGCTATTGCACGGGCGAAGGGGTTCGGAGAAATTTCCAAAATTTTGCCCGTGTCTATATATAGCCCGACCCTGTCGGTGTGACCGAGTGGAACAACTCGGTGGCACCGAGATGCATAACTGTGTTCAGTTACAGCAACTCGGTGTGACCGAAAAGTTCAAATCGGTTGCACCGAGATTGAAAACTTAGATCAACTTAATGATCTCGGTAGGACCGAAATGGAGGAATAGGTCAGACCGAGAATCACAAAGAGGTTTTGGAACTTTAAGTCTATGACGAATCAGGGACTCCGAGTGCTCCTCACACAGAGTGGTTCGAATCTGACTTGATCAAATTTTGTGATGTAGCATGAATAGAGTTTGAGACGAGAAAAGCATAGATAGCTAGAGAGGGTTCTTAGGCATTCTTGTCCATCCACTTGGCCAAAAGAAGAATGAACCAAACAGTCAAAACAACAAGTGGATGTCCTCGAATGAGTAAAATATGCTCCAACATGCTCACACAATAAAATGGCAAATGAAATATGTGGCAAAGCATGCACAACCAATTCTAGCATCTATCAAACAATTGGCGATGACTAGGTCATCTATATATGAGTATATTGACTTAGGAGTCAAATGAGAACATTGATCATAGGTCATACTCATCGTTTAAGCTCAAGTGGGGTTACCACTTTTACATAATGCATTGATGTGTTCACACCATTAGAGTTGCTTTGACTCAATTTTTGAGTTAAGCTCCCCCTAGATGTGAGATCCCCCCTTTAGAGGGATGAACTAACCTTGGGTTTTGTCGATGATGACTTCATGTAGGTGTTGAAGATGTGGATGCTCAATGTTGAAGTAGATCATTTGGAGCAATCCTTTGGAGTGAGTTGCACTTTCAACTTGCCTACATGGGTTAGTCCCACAAGGAACAAACAAGAATATCCATAGACATAGAGTGATGCACACACAAGATGATGTCCATGAAACCATTAGGTTACCTTGTCCCTTGCCTTACCAACATGAGGGTTTGTGACTCCTTGAACTAGTGCAAGATGTGGAAGTTGATTGCACTTGTCCTTGCCATAAAGATATGAGTGAAGAATGTTGGCGGAGTCACCCTCAAGAACTCTCTAGTTCTTCTTCTTCGGGATCCACATCATCTTGATGGGAATCCTTGGAGTTGTAGTTGTACTTGATGAAGTAGAACTTGACGTAGTCTTGGGAATCCACTTGACCGAGACCTTAGGTGCTTCTTCAAATGCATCAATCTCTTCTTGAAGCTTATCCTTGCCTTTGTTCTTGTGGTCTTGTGGAGGAAGATCATCTTGAGCTTGTGTTCCCTTGAAGGAAGTAGGATCATACTTCTCTTGTTGAGGAACAAACTTCGTCTTGGGGTATTGATCTTCTTCCCACTCAACTCCATTGGCATTGAACTTTCGTTCAAAACCAACACCTTGATTCTTCCGGTGTCTTCCTTGCTTGCGTACAATTTCCTCGAATTGCTTACTCCCGGCAAGGCTCTTGTAAACACCTTTCTCTATAATTCCCTTCAATAAGCTATTTTCTTGCTCAAGTGTAACTTGGCTAAGAGAATCATTAGTGGAATCAAGAGAACTACTAGAAGCAACAATATTGGATTTAACATTATTATTGTTACTACTAGAGGAAGTATCTTTCTTGTACTTGTTACCAGACTTGACTTGAGGCATGTAAGTAGATAAGAGTAAACGCTTGGCAATGTAAGAAGAACTTTTCTTACGGAGATCATCATTGATTGCCTTTAAGAACTCATGCTCTTGCTCAAGATTGAGCTTTTCAAAGCGTAACTTCTCATGAGCCCTTAAAAGTTCTCGATGATCTTCGAAGATAGTTTCATGAGCCAACTTTAGAGTGTTTAGTTCTTTAGTTAGAAGCTCAATTTTCTCCTTATCATTGTCATTCGTTTGATTAGCATGATTAATTGACGTTTCATCATAGTATTCATCACTAGAGTTGTCAACAAGTAAATCATCATCCACAAGCAAGTCATCTTCATCACTATTGAAATCAACATACTCAGGATGTGTTACCTTTGGACCTTTGGCCATGAAGCATCTTCCAATTCCTTCATTTGGTGAATCAAATATGTCGTAGGAGTTGGTTGACACAAGTGCTAGACCGGCAACACCTTCATCTTGAGTATGTTCGGAGTCGGAGTGATAGCTTCTCTCGGAGTGATTGTCGGAGTCGGAGCCGGATACCCATTCACCAACATGAGCTTGATGTCTTCGTTTTGTGTAGCTCCTTGATGACTTGTCCTTCCTTTCCGAATCCTTGCTTCTCCGTGAGGGTCTTCGTTCATAACGATCATCTCTACTCCTCCTCTCTCTTGGTGGTGATTCTTCTCTTTTGCTTCTTCTTTTTGGAGAATCTTCTCTTCTTTTGTAGGGTGCCGTACACTCATTGGAGTAGTGTCCAGGCCTCCCACAATTGTAGCAATTGCGCTCTCGACTAGAAGATCTTTTGTCATGATAAGACCTTGACTTGGAGCTTCTTTCTTTGCTTCTACTCTTGTAGAATTTGTTGAAGTTCTTCACCATTAAGCTCAATTCTTCATTGAAGGTTTGTTTCTCACTTGATGATGTGGGGGCTTCACTTGAGGCTTTGTAAGCACCACTTGACTTGTTGTGAAGTTCCTCCTTATCCTTGAGTGACATCTCATGAGCAACAATTCTTCCAATGACTTCCGTTGGCTTGAGATTTTGTAGTTTGGCATCATTTGGATCAATGTGCACACGGTATCATACTTTCCATCCAATGCTCTTAGGATCTTCTTGATGATGAATCTGTCGGTCATCTCTTCACTCCCTAAGCCGGCAATCTCATTTGTGATAAGTGCAAGCCTAGAGTACATTTCAGCGACACCTTCACCATCCTTCATTTTGAACTTGTCAAGCTGACTTTGGAGCACATCCAACTTGGATTCCTTGACGGATTCGGTACCTTCGTGCATATCAATCAAAGTATCCCAAATTTCCTTTGCATTCTCAAGACGGCTGATTTTGTTGAATTCTTCGGGGCACAATCCGTTGAAGATGATATCACAAGCTTGAGCATTGTATTGCAGCATCTTCAATTCTTCCGCATTCGCTTCACGGTTTGGTTCTCTCCCATCAAAGAATTCACCTTGCAAGCCAATACAAATAATTGCCCAAACGGCGGGGTTATGTCCGAGAATATGCATTTTCATCTTATGCTTCCAACTAGCAAAATTAGTACCATCAAAGTAAGGACCTCTACGGTGATAATTTCCCTCGCTAGACGCCATACTCTCCTAGGTTGTGAAACCAAGGCTATGACCACCAAAAGCTATGGAAATCAAAGCAAATGGAGACCAAAGCTCTGATACCACTTGTAGGACCTTGAAGTATGTCTAGAGGGGGGGGTGATTAGACTACTTGACCAATTAAAAACTTAACCTTTTCCCAATTTTAGAGTTTGGCAGATTTTAGCTATCTTAGGACAAGTCAAGCAATCATCACACAATTCAAGCAAGCATGCAAAGAGTATATAGGCAGCGGAAATTAAAGCATGCAACTTGCAAGAAAGTAAAGGGAAGGGTTTGGAGGATTCAAACGCAATTGGAGACACGGATGTTTTTGGCGTGGTTCCGATAGGTGGTGCTATCGTACATCCACGTTGATGGAGACTTCAACCCACGAAGGGTAACGGTTGCGCGAGTCCACGGAGGGCTCCACCCACGAAGGGTCCACGAAGAAGCAACCTTGTCTATCCCACCATGGCCGTCGCCCACGAAGGACTTGCCTCACTAGCGGTAGATCTTCACGAAGTAGGCGATCTCCTTGCCCTTACAAACTCCTTGGTTCAACTCCACAATCTTGTCGGAGGCTCCCAAGTGACACCTAGCCAATCTAGGAGACACCACTCTCCAAGAAGTAACAAATGGTGCGTTGATGATGAACTCCTTGCTCTTGTGCTTCAAATGATAGTCTCCCCAACACTCAACTCTCTCTCATAGGATTTGGATCTGGTGGAAAGAGGATTTGAGTGGAAAGCAACTTGGGGAAGGCTAGAGATCAAGATTCATATGGTAGGAATGGAATATCTTGGCCTCAACACATGAGTAGGTGGTTCTCTCTCAGAAATGGTAAGTTGGAAGTGTAGGTTTAGTCTGATGGCTCTCTCCATGAATGAAGAGGAGGTGGAGGGGTATATATAGCCTCCACACAAAATCTAACCGTTACACACAATTTACCAAACTCGGTGGGACCGATTCAACAGACTCGGTCAGACCGATTTAGTAAACCTAGTGACCATTAGTGATTTTCGGTGGGACTGACATGCAACTCGGTGAGACCGATTCGGTTAGGGTTAGGGCATAACGTAATCTCGGTAAGACCGATTACACAAACTCGGTAAGACCGATTTTGGTAATAAGCTTTCCAGAGAGTTGGTCAGGTAAACTCGGTGGGACCGATTTGCTCTTTTCGGTGAGACCGAAATGTTACAAAAGGGAAACAGAGAGTTTACATTGCAATCTCGGTGGGACCGATCGCTCACTTCGGTTAGACCGAAACGTTACGAAGGGAAATAGAGAGATTACAATCCCATCTCGGTGAGACCGAGATCCCTATCGGTAGGACCGATTTGCTTAGGGTTTGTGGCAGTGGCTATGACTTTTGGAATCGGTGGCGCCGGATTGGAAGAATCGGTGTGACCGATTTTGGCTTTAGGTTTAGGTCATTTGTGGATGTGGGAAAGTAGCTGAGGGTTTTGGAGCATATCACAAAGCACATGAAGCAAGAGGCTCATTAAGCAACACCTCATCCCTCCTTGATAGTATTGGCTTTTCCTATAGACTCAATGTGATCTTGGATCACTCAAATATAAAATGAAGAGTCTTGAGCCTTTGAGCTTGAGCCAATCCTTTGTCCTTAGTATTTTGAGGGATCCACTTTCATCATCCATGCCATGCCATTCATTGAGCTTTCCTGAAATAATAGTCTTGGAATAGCATTAGCTCAATGAGCTATATGTTGTTAGGAATTACCAAAACCACCTAGGGATAGTTGCACTTCACTCCAAAATGAAGAACATATCCATGAAGGTGGCGGACGACGTTGCTTTCACAATTACCCCTGAAGGAACCTTCCATTGCATCCCGATTCCAGAGGGCTATGCTCGTGTCATGGTTGATGAAGTGGTGGAGCCATATTCGATGCTAGTACTTGACATTGTTGGAGGTGACGGCGAGCGCATATTGGGAGAGGCCGTACATCGCATCATCCTATGGACAAAGGATTGCATCATCTTTCCAAGTCCACCGACACCGCGTCGTCTGCCGACTCCTCAAAGTCCACCACCGAGTCAACAGACTCCTGCTCCTCCAAGTCCACAAACGCGTGAGCCGACTCCTCCTCGAAGTCCGCCCCCTCCTCCAAGTCCCCGAACGCTTGAGCAGACTCCTCCTCCTTCATGTCCGGCACAGCGTCAGGCCACTCCTCCTGCTTCAAGTCCGGCATAGCGTCAGCCACGTCAGCCGTCTCCACCGTCTCAGCAATCGCAGAAGAGACACGCCGGTAGGTCGAGGTAGTTCAGGAAGTACAGGCGGAGACAAGCGATATAAATATGGTCCAAGCCTCGCTCCTCTTCCTCAGAGGCCTTACGACATGACCGAGGAGCAAAATGCAACCATAGTGCAGGCCCAAGTGGACGCCCATTTTGGACCGAAACCGGCACCGCCGCCAAAGGAGAAAGTGCCTGAGAAAATGATTGACCACTTCATTCATATGGCTAGAGCACCAGCTCCCAAGCCTGTTGACTCAGACTATGAGCGTAAAATCAGGAAGCTACATCGAGCACGGCTACAGAAGGAAGCGAGCTCGAGCTCGAGCCAACAAGCAGCTGGCAAAAAATGCGGGAAAACCGTTCCCCAGCTGGGAGAACAGGCGGCGCAAGCGATCCCCCCGCTTGTTGTGCCATCAACACATGAGAGGAGTACGCGCGCCAAATATTATTGTGGGCAAACCGTTAGCGTTCCCCAGCAGGGCGATGTGGTAATAACGGAGGAGCATATAATGCAGGCTGAAATGCTCAAGATCTCTGTTGGACAACTCCTCGAAATCGAGCCCATGTCTCCGCTTAGAGAATCGGAAATAAAATGGAAATATGTCCGGGGCCAACCTTTGGTCCATCCAGACAAGGTCAAGGACCTCCCAACGAGAATGTATGAATTGCATCAATGGTACATGAACATGACCAAGATTTCCAATCAAGAGTCCCTCATGGTGAATGTCAAGCATGGAGCATTATTACCATGAGAAAGCTCTGTCCATTGAGTATACAGAACTATTTCCAGTTATACAATCAAGACGCACTCGACAAGTCTATCGTCAGTTGCTATTGTCTGTAAGTGATTTCTTTCTGTAATTTAAGTCTCAAGCTAATTATGTAGTGATAATTTTGATCAATCATTACATGTATTATCCTCCTATTTTTCTGTGGTATTATATGCAGGATGAAGATGTATGAAATGAAAAAATCTGGACGCTATGGCATTGGGTTCATTGACCCAAATACCGTTAATGAGGACATATGGAAGCTTCCATTTTATCAAGCAGGTGTAGATGAAAGCATGCTAGAGTTCTTGAAGCGCCTCAATAGCAATGAAGATATACTACTTCCTTACAACTTCCCATGAGTCACACTGTCTTGTACTACAAATTCAGTTTTTGCTTACTAGCTAGCTAGATGTTAATAATTAAGTGTATACGGTTTACAGTAGTTGATTAATTTTATGCACATGCCCGCTTAATTAAGACATGCAAACGTGTGCGCATGCAGTTGGCACTGGGTCTTGATAGACATTAAAGTTGAGGAAGGAAAAGTTGAATTACTGGACTCACTAACTAAAGAAGATGAAGACTTCACTATCATGAAGGGGATAGTCAACAGGTAATTTCAATCATTATTAACTATATATATCTCGGCCTATTATTAGTTTGTCATTTCCTAATATGAACTATTTAATAACCCCTTTATTAATTTTCTTTGCCGGCGGGCAGGGCATGGGCAAAGTTCATCAAGGTGACTCCAGGCGATTGGGCTCAAAAGTTGTTTTGGCATCGACTAAAGGTAAGTAATTAAGTAGTACTAGCTAGCTACCATCTCTTTAATTCTTGTTTCAATATCATTAATTAATTATCATGCTTGATTAATCATTATATATATGCGGTTCTACGTACGAGGAAATCTATTTATATATATGCATAACATGTACAATTTGTAGTATCGTGAAATACCAGCAAACAAAAAAATGGAATGGAAAATAAAGCAAAAAACCCCCCAAACATTTAGTACCGGCTCGTGCCACGTGGTGTCACTTTAGCGCCGGTTCGTGACGAACCGGTACTAAAGCGGGGGGGGGGGGGGGGGCTTTAGTCCCCACTCTTTAGTGCCGGTTGGCAAACCGGCACTAAAGGCCCTTACGAACTGGCACTAAAGGCCGGTTCTACACTAATGCATAGGTGCTCTATCAGATCTTGCTGCAGTTGATGATGCACCTGTGGGTCTCGGATATCCTGACGCATACTGAGGTAGGCAGTCCAGGTTGCTGGTAACTGGTGGTCAACTTGGACAAGAGGACCCTGCCTGTGGTATGGTTCAGTGTCAAACACTGGCTCTTCCTACTCGCTCTCAATGATCATGTTGTGCAAGATGACACAGCATGTCATGATCTCCCACATTTGATCTTTCGACCAGGTCTGAGCGGGGTACTGGACAATAGCAAATCGAGATTGGAGCACACCAAATGCCCGCTCGACATCCTTCCTGCAAGCCTCCTGAATCTTCACAAACCAGGTGTTCTTGCCTCCCGGCATAGGGTTTGAGATGGTCTTCACAAATGTCGACCATCTCGGATAGATGCCATCAGCTAGATAGTACCCCTTGTTGTAGTGCCGCCCATTGATCTCGAAGTTCACCGGAGGAGAATAACCTTCAACAAGCTTGGCAAAGAAACGAGAGCACTGCAGCACGTTGATGTCATTGTGAGTTCCTGGCATACCAAAGAAGGAGTGCCAAATCCAGAGGTCATGTGTGGCCACCGCCTCAAATACCAAACTACAACCGCCTTTGGCGGCTTTGTACATCCCCTGCCAAGCAAATGGGCAATTCTTCCATTTCCAATGCATGCAGTCGATGCTTCCAAGCATCCCAAGAAATCCTCTTGCTGCATTTTGTGCTAGGATCCGAGCAGTGTCTTCTGCATTGGGTGTTCTCAAGTATGCGGTCCAAACACTGGCACCACTGCCCGACAGAACTTGTAGAAACACTCTATGCCGGTGGACTCGGCCATGCGCCCATAGTTGTCCTGTGAGTCACTGGGAGCTCTGTATGCAAGCATCCTCATCGCTGTCGTGCACTTCTGGATCGAGGTGAATCCAAGTTTGCCGGTGCAATCCATCTTGCATTTGAAGTAGTTGTTGAACTCCCGGATGGAATTCACAATCCTGAGGAAAAGCTTTCGGCTCATCCGATAACGGCGCCGAAATGTTTTGTCGCCGTGAAGTGGAGCATCGGCGAAGTAGTCGGAGTAGAACATGCAGTAGCCTTCGAGACGATGCCGGTTCTTTGCTTTCACCCGCCCCGGCGCCGAGCCACCTCGCCGCGGCTTTTCATTGCTCGCCAGCAGCTGGGCGAGGGCGGCGAGCACCATGAGATGCTCTTCTTCTTGGACGTCGGCCTCAGCTTCCTCCTCCAGCAGCACGGCGGGCGCTTCCTCGTCATCCGAGTCCATCGCCGAGGCAGGCAAATCGTCGAACACCTTGCTCCCGGTGGGCATGCACCTGCCGCTAAACTGCCCCTCCGCGGCCGGAAATGCCCAGCTGCTGTCGGAGGGGCTGCCGCAGCGAACCTCTACTATTTTTCCGGCGGGGAATGGCTATCTAGCGGTGAAGGGAGGCGGGCGGCGCCGGGATATAGCTGGTGGCGGCCGAGAGTGCGGGGGGTGGGGGGCGAGCCGGGGAAGAAAATCTTGACTCTTCACCTGCCGGCATGGGCCAGCCGTGCTTTTCCCTTGCGCCGGAGCCCCCGATCGCCCCCAGCGCGCCGGGTTCGGCTTGCGGCCGCCGGGCGGAAAAAAGGGTCGAACCGGCGCTTTTCGTCGTCCTGGGGGCGCGACTGAGGCGTTTTTTTGGCGCCGGCACCGAAAAAGTCGCCTGGGGGGCCTGTTGGGGGCGCGGCTGGAGATGCTCTTAAGGAGAGAAAATATCATCCAGTTGTTTTGAAGAGTTTTCCATTGACTAATTTAAAAATCCGGCAAGCTGATCGCAAGAATCCAAAACTAACTAGTACTCCATCACGTATCATTGCCTTGACTTTGAATAACCAACGCACACACCTGTTGTACTCATCACATATCAACATGATGTTCTGAACTTCGGCTCAACATCATCTGTTGGTGCAGTTCGGATTGAAGTTTCTCCATTAAATTTATTTGTCACCATCTTGCTGCCATGATAAAACTTGCTCGCCTGAACTGCTTGGTGGGTGCTATAAACAACAACATGCACTCTCCTTTTCTGACACGATGCGGGCACGACATATCTCTCCCTTATTCCTTGATGATTCGTTGTATTAACAGTATCATTTGCGAAGGCACATGGGGTCACATCAGTAACCGCTGCTAATGATGCCACATCACCACGATTATTGTTGTCAATCTTGTCGGGGGTTGGATATGACATATGCCAAAGGATGGCTTATCATGGTGGGAGCGAGTAGAACGTCGCCGGTGCCTGGAAGCGGGATGAGGCAAACACATGCACGCCGGCGGAACTTACCCAGCTTCAGGGCTCTCCTAGGAGATAACACCCCTACTGCTGCTCTGCGGGGTCTCTGCATGATCACTAAAGCAAAGTGGCTACAATGGTGCTCCTGGAGCTGTTTCGGGAGGCAGGAGGGGGCAAGGCTAGCTCTCTCCTCCCTGGGCTATCTGGTCTATCCCTATCTAGGTCCGAACCCTTTGCATGGGTGCCCCGGGGGGTTTATATAGGCCTACCCCCCGGGGGTACAATAGTAATCCGGCTGGGCGCGGGTCCCAGCCGTCTGTCTCTCAGGCCGCCGTCCTTCCCGCCGGCTTCTGGGGCCCACCAACAGGCTTGATACTGTAGCGGCACTCCTGATGACGTAGGCTCGGCCATCGGGTCGTGGCAACATTGCCGCCATCTATCGGGCGATCACTGTCGCCATTCCCCATCTTATCTGGTTAATGGCTCGTGGGGCCCTGGGGAGGAGTCGGCCTCCCACGGGTCCGTCTTCGGGTTGTCCAGGCCGCCTTCAGCCCACCCACTGACAGGCGGCCCCGCCGCCTTCGGGTCGTACAGGCCGGCGTCGTGGGCATAGTGTACTGTGCACTATGGCTGAGGTCAGGGCAGGCATGGCAACAGTGCCACATCTCGCCGGAGATCTTCCAGCGATACGGCTCACTGTAGCCATGCCGGCCCTTCGTAAGCAAGAGGGGGAAATGGCCATGCCGTGACCGTACCCTGCATCGTACTTCGAGATGAGGGAGGAGTCATGGGCCGACTCTCCATAGTCGGCCTCTCTGGAGGTCGCCAGCTTGGAGTCGGTTTATCTGGGAGTCGTCGTCTGGGACTCGGCATATTTTGGAGTCGCTCCTGGGACTCGGCCTGAGGGGCGCGGCCTGCCCCGATGTCTTGAAATGTCCTGGGGCTCAGGTTAGCCTACCCGTGGCCCATTACTCCGACAGTAGTCCCCGAAGCTGGTGAAGCCCTGCGGTCGCTGCATTGTGGGGCTTCAACAGTTTCAATCTTCAAAGTGCAGACTCTGGAACTCGGCTGCCGTCTTCCCTTGGGCCGACTGTCGAAAGTCGGAGGTTTAGTGAAGAGCTGCAGCTCGAAAGTCGCGGCGGGAAACCAGGCGGCGTGCCTGATACGCTTCCCCGCAGCCATCAGGGCGGTCCTATCGCGTGGCGCCACATGGGGAGAACAGTCTGCCTGCCCACGCGCGCGACGGGACGAGCCGTCAGGCGGGGCCCACCACTACCGCGCCTCGGCATACGAACGGATCCGTTGCGGCCGTGGACGGTTGGTTTTCCCACGTTGTTACTGCGTGCAGTAACTTCGTGGGGTAAATCGTGGGGCGGCGTGGGGCATCATGCGCAGTTAATCCCATGCCCGCCCCCTCGGCTTCTCAGCCCGCAGGGCTATAAGTAGGCGGGGGGAAGCGGAGCGGCACAGCACGCGCGCCCTTCTTCCCCGCTCCCCCGCCTCATCTTGCTTTCTCTCCCTCCTGCCTCCGCCGTTGAGCAAGAGCACACCATACCGCGGGGATGAGCTCTTCCTCCGCCACGGCCCCCTAAGTGCGCTCCGGCGTATGGGACGGCTCGGAGGTAGAGGAAGAACACATCGAGTTCCTCCGCCGAACACGCCGTCTCCCCAGCGTGGACCTCGTGCGCGCCCGCGCTGCGTCGGAGGGGGAGATCCGGCCGGCGCCGGAAGAGGGCGAGCGGGTCATCTTCCGCTCACACCTCATGCGCGGCCTGGGGCTGCCGGCGAGCGGCTTCTTCCGCTCGTTCTTGGAGTTCAACAGTCTTCAGCCGCACCACCTCACTCCAAACACGGTGGTGTTGCTCTCCGCCTTCGCCACTCTGTGCGAAGGTTTCCTCGGTGTTCTCCCAACCATCGAGCTGTGGGGAGAATTCTTCTCTTCTAAGCTCGGCACGCACATCGGCGGCGTGCCGACTCAGTGCGGCGCCTTCATCGCGATGCGGCGCTCGACGGCCGACAACCCCTTTCCTCCCATCACACCGATCAAGTCGGTGAAGATGTGGCAGCGCTCGTACTTCTACGTGAAGAACCTCGCCTCCGACGGCGACTGGGTCAACTTGCCGCCTTACAACGCCGCTCCCCTGACTGGGAGGCTCCCCAGCTGGTCCCACCGAGTCAAGACGCTGACTCCCGCCGGAGCCGCCGCCGTGGCGCGACTCCGAGTCTTGACGCAGTCGGAGGGACTGGTCGGGGCCGACTTGCTGGCCGCCTTCGTGGCGCACCGAGTTCTCCCGCTCCAAGGCCGGCCTCACCTGATCTGTCAGATGAGCGGCCTCCGAGACCCAAGTCGGATGAGCACCAAGGAGATGCCCCGCAAGGAGGTGGCAAACATGGTGAATTACATCGCGCACTGCGAGTACGAGGAGGACTGGCGGTTCGGCAAGGAGCCGTACTCGCGCGACAACCCTCCACCAGTGGTAAGTCGCGTCCCCCTATTGTTTTGTTTTCTTTGCGGCCGACTCCGGCTTCGACTCTTGTCGGTTTCTTCTGAGGTAGAATCCTCTTATGCAGCCTGCCGCCAGCGCCACGAGACAGCCCCGCGAGTATGTTCCTGACCGCGCGGAGAGCGATGTCGACGACCCCGACTTGGGGGCGGCGGCGATGGAAGCCGACGCTGAAGGCAGGGGGGGGGGAGGGGGGAGGAGCAGAGGGCGACTTCAGGCCCTCGGCCACCTTCGCCGACTGGCCTGAGGACGACGGGGAGGTCGCCCCGCGCCACCAGCCGAAGGTCGGTTCCTCCGCCGGCCAAGGCGGTTTGAAGAGGCGCCACGCCGGGCCGAGTGCGCCCAGCAGCAAGTTGAAGAAGATAAAGGGGGCGGCCGCCGCGACCAAACGGGAGGAGGCGGCCGCGAAGGCCAACCGCTTCCGAAGGGAAGTGAGAAGGCTGCCGCTAGTCTCCGCATAAGTCTTTACGCTCTTTTGTTTTCCCTTGTTGAATCTTGTCTGAGTCTTCGTTTATATACTCCCTCCACTCTTCTTCGGGGCCCCTCTTTCCCTTGAGAGAGTCGCCGTCCCCTCCGTCATGGGGTCGGCAGAGACGTCCGCCAATACTCGGCGGCCCGACCCCGCCGCCGACCTCCGGGAGGCGACGGAGCGAAATGCGCGGGAGAAGCGCGAGGAGGAGGAGGCCGACCGTCTGGAGAAGGCGGAGGCCGATAGGGCGGCCGCCTCCTCCCAGAAGAAGCTGGATGATGCCGAAGCCGCCCTTGCAGCAAGATGGCGCGCCCAGGAGGCCGCGCGTTGCCGATCGGCGATGCTCGTCCCCCCACTATCGTCTGCACCGCCGCCTCCGGAGTTCACGGGGCAGACCGGAGAGGCCGGCACCGAGAACCCCATTGTGGAGAAGGAGAGCGGCGAGGCTTCTATGTCGGACACTCTCGTGCCGCCGCTGCCGCCTCCACCGCCTTCTGGGAGACTGCATGGCAAACAGCCGGTGGATCCCTCGGAGCCGCCGGCCATGGACGAGGCCGAAGCACGACTGCTTCTCCAAGTCGCCTCGCCGGTGCGTCGCCGTCTTGAGAGGGTGACCTCGGCGCCGCGACCTTGGGAGATCTGCACTGCCAGCTCGGCAACCCTAGACGCCGAGGCCACAAGCACCGCGCCCACCGGGTGGGTGCGCGGAGGCGGCACTGGACCGCTAAATCAATTGCTCCTGGAAGTCCAGGCGAAGTTGCGGGCCGAAGGCGACGCCCTTCAAGCCTGCACCAGAGCGCACCTGGCCGCACGAACGGCCGTCTGAGTAAGTTTCTTTTTTGATTCTTGTTTTTCTCTGTGGGGGCGCGCCAGCGCACCCACTGGGTGTAGTCCCCGAGTTCCGGGCCGGCTGCTGAGCAGGCGGTTCGGAACTCCCTCTGGCGAGTTCCAAACACTAACTTTGTCTTCAATGACTTATTTGCAGGAGTATCACAACCTCCGCGCCACTGCCTTCAACCGTAATGTTGAGGAGTTGAGCAAGCGGGCTGCCGACTTGTCGGAAAGCCGGAGTGAGTTCTTCTTCTTCGCGGGGGCACGCTGGCGCACTCGCGGGCTATAGTCCCCGAGATTCGGGCCGACTGCTGAGCAGTCGGGCCGGATCTTCCCGGCGATCTTCTTTGCTGACGACTCATTATCTCTTATTTCGTTCTTCAGGAGCCAACGCCGCTCTTCAGGAGCAGCTGGGCGAGGCCAATACCGCCTGTCGTGCCAAGGAGGAGGAGTGTGACAAGCTTGCCATGGAGCGCGACCTGCTGGCGGCGCAGCTGGCCGAGCAGAAGGAGCTGCTCAAGAAGGTGTAGGACGAGGACGAGAAGAGGGAGACCGCCCTCCTGGCCGAGTTCGAGAGCGAGCGCTCCTCCTGGACTGACAGGGAGGTGATGCTGACCTCCGGCTTCCACGAGATCAAGGATATCATTGACGGTAAGTTTCTTTCGCTTCTTCGGGCTTCCGACTATGTGTCAGGCCGACTTCTGATTTTTCGACTTGCTTCTTTTTGTCTTGGCAGACTTCTTCCCTGGTCACTCGCAGGCAGTCCCTCTGGCCATCAAGGTTGCTCGTGAAGCGCGAGGGGCGAACGGTGAGGAGATCGCCGCTAATGCCCCCCGAACCGTCGATGAGCAGCTTCTGAGTATTGAAGCCCGTCTTCGTCCGGCTTGCTGGCTGATGCGCCAGCTTTAGCGTGCCGGCGCCCAGGCGGTTGCCGCCCTATGGCCAGGCATGCCGGCTCTGCGCACCGCCAGCCGAACTGCCGACTGGCTGGAGGTCGCTGTTGGCCGTCTTGAGGCCTAGAAGGGCTCCTCGGCCCTAGCCGGAGCGCGTCGGGCCTTGGAGTTCGTCAAGACGTGGTATCCAGGGCTGGACCTGGACCGTCTGGCCGCGTTCCGGTCTGAAGCCCAGGCCGAGCTGGAGGCCATGGAGGGCGCCCTTATCGAGCGTGCGGCGGCCATCGCCGAGTACACGGACACCAGTGTCTTCGTCCCCGAATGGGCTGAAGGCGGCGAGGAAGTGCCGCCAGAGTGGTTCGGGATGAACCCGGAGTATGGCGAGGACTCGGCGGAGGTGATCGACTCCAGCACCGAGGAGGAGGACGAGGCGGAGGACGAAGGCGAGGCGGAGGTGCCAGAAGGCGGAGCAGGCGGCCAGCCTCAGCTCGACCGCGCCTCCAGCAACGAGCCGCGTCGGGAGAAAGCGACTGCCGCCAGAGGTGATCAAACCGAGACCGCCCAGCCGACTCCCCCGGCGCCTGACACCGCCGTCACCTTCGATCCTCCGATCCCAGATGCCGCCTCCTAGGCTGCCTTTTTCGCCTCTGTTTGTCTGTCTTAGTAATCTTTTGAAAACTTTGTTAGATTCAAACAATTCCACCCGTGGGGTGTATCTTGAACTTCTATTCGAAGATTCGGCCAAGGGCCTATGTAAATATTAATCTGCTTTCCGTCTTTCCTTGCTTATTGCTCTTTAGGCTTTTTTCCCTTTGCCACCTTCCTTTAGTCGCTGCCTTGTCAGTCGAGCAGCCGCTCTACGGACTATCGCTTGGTCAAGTGCTTGGCTACTTCGGGAAGGCAAGTACTTGGCCGTTTAGAGTTTCTTTAGCAAGTCGGATATAAAGCGACAGGCCGACTACCCAAGAGTCGGCCGTCCTTAATAGAGGCTAATAAAGACGGCCAGCCGGCTACTCATGAGTCGGTTTTCCGCTTCAGAAATGCTGGAGGCCGTCTTACGCTATGTTCGTGCTTTAGGTCCTTAGCCATTTTTCGTGTGGGCGCCCATTCTTCCTCACTCCTGCCTGCCTCACAGTCGCTCTGCGAGCTGTGGCTTTGCCAGGAGGTGGATTGGGCACCGCACACTACTTGTCTGACTGCGGGAAGCTCCTCATAGTGCAAGGCGGCGAGTCCCCGGGCCGACTAGTCTGGCCCGGTGCCAAGCGGCTTGCAATGAAAGTAATGTACTCGGAGGCATAATTCTTATCATACAGATAACAAGAAGGGCAGTCCCCGAGCTCGTCTCGGGGGCCCCAAAGTCTTAGTATTTTAATACAAAGGGGTAGTGCGATACATACTGCATCAGGAACGATTCCGTGTCTCCGAAGAGGACATCTATCAGGATCTTGCCGATTGGCGAGCAGGAAAGGCCAGGAACGATTCCGTGGAACACGGTTCGGCTGCTCTGAAGCTGCCTTCGCTTGATTCCCAATTTCTCCATTGTATCCTTGTACAGGATGTTGATACTGCTGCCTCTGTCTATCAGTACTCACGAGAAGCGAGCGGCCCGTCTATCTCTGGCGAGTGTGGCGCTTAAGACCAAGGCGTAGGAGCCTGGACTCGGAATCACCTCTGGGTGATCAGCTCTGCTCCAACTGATAGGCTTCTCGGACCAATGCATGAACTCTGGAGGGCTTGATGCAACCGCATTCACTTCTTGCTGCTGTTGGCGCCTGCTGCGCTGGTCATCCGCTACACTGGTGAACACCACATAGGCTCTGTGCTCATCTGGGAACTCGTCTTGTATCGCGCTGACTGGCCTGACGGCCGGCTGCTGGGGCGGCGGTGGAGGAGGCGGCCCAGCAGGAGCGGGAGGGAGCAGGCTGTCCCCTTGGCGATTCTGGTCAGCCAGTGGCATTTCCTGGTGGTGTGGTTCGATGGCTTCGCGCCGCTGTGAAACTTGCAGGGACCATCTAGAGTCTTCTCGTAGGAGAAAGCCGGCAGCCAGTTGGACTTGGCGCCCTTCTGTCGCTTCGCCGGAGGCGGTCCCTCCAACTGCTGGTCCTCTGCTGTTGCCACTTGCCGACTGCTGGAAGTCGGCTGCGGGGCTTTGCGCTTCTGGTCATTCTGCTGTTGCCGCCGACTGGTGTCTCCAGCAGGAGTTCTTGGAGCCTGAGGGGCGACTTTGCCAGTTGTGCTGACCCGAATCTCCGCCTTCATGGAGGAGTCGGCCGTGGCGTACTTGCCGCTGTGATCAGCAGCTCGTCGAGGGTCTCCGGCTCGTCGCAGAGGAGCTTGTGCTTGAGGACGGTGCCTTCTCTGCACCCGGCAGTAAAGTACTCGATGGCCTGCACCTCATGCACGCCCTCGCAGGAGTTCCGGAGTTCGCCCCAGCGCGTGAGGTAGTCACGAGTAGACTCGTCAGGGCCTTGCACGCACAAGAAGAGCTGGCGTGGCTTGGGAGGTCGCTTGTACGTGCTCGTGAAGTTGCGGATGAAAGCCTCGGTGAAGTCGACCCAGCTGTTGATGCTGCGAGGCTTCAGACTGTTCAACCACGTCCGGGCCGAGCCCTGGAGCATGAGCGGGACGTATCTTATGGCAACACGCTTGTTGCCGTTCGCTATGTTGACGGCTGTGGAGTAGTCGATCAGCCAATCTTCCGGCTTCACGGTGCCGGTATATTTGGGCGTGTCTCGGGGGAGCGTGAACCCTTTGGGAAAGGGCTCGTCCTGGATGCGGGGTCCAAAGTAGGGGGACCCAACTCGTCTTCTTCTTCCAGCGCCAGGGATCGGTGGAGTCGGTCGATCCGGTGGCGGGCGTCGTTCTCTCCGACTCCCTCTCGGCGGCCAAGGCGGTCGCCGAGAGTCGGATGTTCCACGGGCGGCGGGGAGACTCGCCTTTCTCTGTGAGGAGGGGGAGGCAGGTAGTCGTCCTGCCGTTCCACCGCTTTGGGGCGGTCGTCTTGGTCGCGCTCGATGGTGATGTGAGTCCGACTGCGGCTGACAGCCGGCTCCTTGTCCTTCTTCCCACGGGCCCCGCCAGTCGGCGTCCGAGATGTCACACCTTGGTCTCGGCGAGGCGGTGGGTCGTCGTTTTGGCACTGCGGCGCCTTGGTGCGGCAGCTGGCATCATTCTACACGGCAGCCGCGTCGAGGAGCTGCTGAACCCGCTCTGTCATTATGCAGCGCTCTTCGCCTTCGAAGTTGTCGAGCTCGTCTGCCGCCGCCTGGGTGGCATGGATATTTTCTGCGGGCGTGCCATACACAGGGCGATCAGCCCCGAAGAGGTTGGCGATTGCCGCGCCACGCTGTCGGACCGCGCCTAGGCGGCTAGGCCCGGTTGGAGCCGGCGAGCCGCCTACCGCGCGATCCATCTCTCGTTGGTAAGCTTCTGACAAGCGCCTCATGCTTGCCAGCTTCTTCGCGCCCTCGATGAGCTGAAGGCGGAGCGCCTCCAGCGTCCCGGCGTCGGCGTCTTCCGGAATCGGCGCTGGAAGGTCTCGCAGGGCCGCGTCAAACGGGTCGTGCGCTCCTTCGCCGGAGCGCTCGCCGTGGTCGAGGACGAGGACCTCAGTGACGGTGCTTCCGCCGCTCCCCGCGTACGAGAGCGGCTCGTCGTAGACCACCACGTTGGTGGGGAACACGTCGAGCGACGCGGTGTCGGAGTCGACCAGCATCGGGTCGGTGGATTGTATGGACTCCAGGTCCGCGGCAGGCTCGTCGGCGATGTGGAGTTGGTCGAGGAGGCCCGCGAGGAGGCTCTCGGGGCCACTCGTGCCTCCGTCTGGTGCAGGCTCATCGGAGAGGCGAACCTCGCCGACAAGATCGGCGAGGCAGCTGGCTGCACAGGCAATCTCAGCGCCGTGCAGCGCGTCGGCACAGACGCCGTCCAGCGTGCCGGGCTGGCTGTGCTCGCTGGGGAGGAATAGGGTTCCCGTCCAGAGCAGATCTCTGGACGACGGTGCACCTCGCCCCACGGTGGGCGCCAAATGTCGGGGGTTGGATACGACATATGCCAAAGGATGGCTTATCATGGTGGGAGCGAGTAGAACGTCGCCGGTGCCTGGAAGCGGGATGAGGCAAAGACATGCACGCCGGCGGAACTTACCCAGCTTCAGGGCTCTCCTAGGAGATAACACCCGTACTGCTGCTCTGCGGGGTCTCCGCATGATCACTAAAGCAAAGTGGCTACAATGTTGCTCCTGGAGCTGTTTCGGGAGGCAAGAGGGGGCAAGGCTAGCTCTCTCCTCCCTGGGCTATCTGGTCTATCGCTATCTAGGTCCGAACCCTTTGCATGGGTGCCCCAGGGGGTTTATATAGGCCTACCCCCCGGGGGTACAATAGTAATCCGGCTGGGCGCGGGTCCCAGCCGTCTGTCTCTCAGGCCGCCGTCCTTCCCGCCGGCTTCTAGGGCCCGCCGACTGGCGGGTCCCGCGGACAAGCTTGATACTGTAGCGGCACTCCTGATGACGCAGGCTCGGTCATCGGGTCGTGGCAACAGTGCCGTTGTCTATCGGGCGATCACTATCGCCATTCCCCATCTTATCTGGTTAATGGCTCGTGGGGCCCTGGGGAGGAGTCGGCCGACTCCAGGGAGGCCGACTCCCACAGGTCCGTCTTCGGGTTGTCCAGGCCGCCTTTGGCCCACCCACTGACAGGCGGCCCCACCGCCTTCGGGTCGTACAGGCCGGCGTCGTGGGCACAGTGTACTGCGCACTGTGGCTGAGGTCAGGGCAGGCATGGCAACAGTGCCGCATCTCGCCGGAGATCTTCCAGCGATACGGCTTACTGTAGCCATGCCGGCCCTTCGTAAGCAAGAGGGGGAAATGGCCATGCCGTGACCGTACCCCGCATCGTATTTCGAGATGAGGGAGGAGTCATGGGCCGACTCTCCATAATCGGCCTCTCTGGAGGTCGCCAGCTAGGAGTCGTTTTATCTGGGAGTCGCCGTCTGGGACTCGGCATATTTTGGAGTCGCTCCTGGGACTCGGCCTGAGGGGCGCGGCCTGCCCCGATGTCTTGAAATGTCCTGGGGCTCGGGTTAGCCTACCCAAGGCCCATTACTCCGACAAATCTTGCGATGATTCAAATCCCGTTTAAATTCAAAATTCAAATTCAAGTTAAACAATAAAAGTTTTCAAACAAAAAAACTAAAATGTTCAAAGTGTGGCAAATAATCTTTGATTATTTTTCATGTTGAAACCTATATTTTATAATGTGTTTTTAACGCCCTAAAATAAATAAAATAGGGGCTAACTATTATTAAATGCTTTTTAATTAATGGACAAATACAAACTAGATAATTATAGTGTCAAATAATTTATGGTAGTGGCATATTTATGATAGGTACTGTTTACATATTTTATAAAACTAAAACAAACAAAAGTTACTAAAAGAGAACATAATCTGTTTAAAAGAAAAAGAAAAGAAAATGCAAAATAAACAGAAAAACAAAAGCCCCCCCCCACTGGGCCGACTTGCCCAGCTGGCCAACGCACCCCCCGGGCCAACCAAGTCGGCCCGCTCACCTTCCCCCCTTATCCCCCACCCTGACCGAACCCTAGCCTATCCCCTTCCCACTCAACCCCACTACCCCCCTTCCCCCATGATCCCCTCTCTCTCGCACGTTCCTCTCCCCCGCTCGATCTGGACGCCCGCCCGCACCCAGGGCGACCGGCCCCGTTGATCGTCGCCGATGCCCGTCGCCTCCCCGACCCCGTCGCCGGACCGCCCCGCCTTGCCTCTCCCTCACCGGACGCCATCGAGCCTCGCCGCACCTGTTCCTCTACGCGGCTGTGAGCCCCGCCCCTTCTCCCCTCTTCCTGCAGCTCGAACGCACCCTGGTCCCTGCAACTGCACCGCCGCTCGCTGAACCCCGCTCTGGCGCCACCTCGCCTCTGCTCCGCCGCATCTAGTCGGGTGCGCCCCCGAACGCCAGCGCCCGCATCCGCCGCCCGTTAGCCCCCGGGTCTATGACATCGGGGCCCCGCGCCCCTATATTTTAAAAAGAACGAATGTAAATGTAAACAAATAATAATTAATAATTGATTAATTAACTTAATTAATTTTGTTTAGTTAACCCTAATTAGTTGGTTAGTTAATTAAAGTCTGTTTAATTAAACTGTGACAATGACAGTGGGCCCTGGTTGTCAGTTTGACCAAGTCAACTGCTCTGTTGACTGCTCACGTCATAATCCTGTTTTTGAATTAAATTAAATCTGGTAATTCTAGAAACTAGAAAAAACTTTGAAAATTAATAGAAAAATATATGTAAGTGAGATGAAAATACTTTGTACATGAAAGTTGCTCAAAAAAATGTGGCGATTCCGAATACGTGCTCCTTTCGTCTGTCACACATTCTTAGCATAGCGAACATGGAACCGCCCCTTTGTTTCATCTGTCCGAAAATACAAACTTCAGGAGAACATTCCTAGATGTTTTCCCCCTTTGCCGGTATCGTGCAGTACTGCGTTAGAACACCCCTAGCACTGTGTTTCATCATGTCATGTTTAGCAATGCATCTATGTGCTTTGTATTTATTGTTTCTCCCTCTTTTTCTCTCCGGTAGACCCTGAGACCACTGTCGATGCCTCTGTGATCGACTACATCGATGACGACATTTCTTCCTTTCCAGCAGAGCTTCCAGGCAAGCAACCCCCCATGATCATTCCGATATCGCCCATTCTATTCTCTCTCATGCTTGCATTGATTTTGCTACTGTACTTGATTGCTCCTATTCTGATGCATAGCCTGCTTTTGTAACCTGCTGTTGTACCTTACTTGCTTATCCTAAATTGCTTAGCATAGGTTGGTTAGTGATCCATCAGTGACCCCTCACCTTGTCTCAGTTGCCCGCCTTGATGATCAATGACTCGATCAACATGATCGACGTCTAGAGCCCGACACATTACTTCACCTCCTTATTGCTCGACTCTGCAGAGCTACTATCGAGGGCCGAGGGTGATACTTCATAACACACTCCCGATGATAACTCTGTAGGGTAGACATTCGGTCGTGGTCACCGAGGGTGATTCATCCTTCACCACTCCCAATATGACTCTGTCGTGCAACACTTCAAGTGTGAACCTCGTGGGTGATTCCTCATATGTTCACCTTGATGGTTACATCGAGTGGGAATCCATCGAGGGAGATTCCTCAGATTTCCCCTTGATGACATGGACACACAGTTACCTTTACTTGTAGCCCCCGTGTACTATTACTACGGGACTGAAGGGACAGGCGGTACCATCCAGGTAGAGGTGGACCCGAGTTCTTGACAGTCTTTGGTTAGTTGGGTCGGCCCTGAGGGGTACCCGCGAGTTGATGTGAAAGTCGGACGGGCCTGGAGAGCACTCGCGAGATAGTTACAAGGCACAGCCAGGCAGGTAGACTGCCCTAGTGAGAGGGTTGGGCCTGGCGCTTGCCGTATTTCCTCGAGACGGGGCGATGGGGTCACATGATCGTGAGTCTCCTAATACACTAAGGGTTTGGGTATTTGATCTGAGTTGGCCACTGGCCTTTACGCACTAATCACCATGCGGGAACAGTTATGGGAACTCGGCGTCGTAGTATCAGCCGAAGCTTTGTCAAACGTCCAGTTCAGGATTGTGGGCCTGTCGGGCCAGTGCCATCCAGGATGAGGTGGTCCTCGTCCCGGCTCGTCGCACAACGACCCGGAGTGCAACGGGCGATGGGCCCAAGACCCCAGAGTGCTTAGGGTGTAGACCGGCGGGGACCTTTCTTGGGGAACGTAGTAATTCAAAATTTTCCTACGATCACGCAAGATCTATCTAGGAGACGCATAGCAACTAGACGAGAGAGTGTGTCCACGTACCCTTGTAGACCGAAAGTGGAAGCATTTAGTAACGCGGTTGATGTAGTCGAATGTCTTCACGATCCAACCGATCCAAGTACTGAACGTATGGCACCTCCGTGTTCAGCACATGTTCAGCACGATGACGTCCCACAAGCTCTTGATCCAGTTGAGGACGAGGGAGAGTTCCATCAGCACGACAACATGGTGACGATCTTGATGATGTTACCGGCGCAGGACTTCGCCTAAGCACTACGACGATATGACAGAGGTGTTAAACTGTGGAGGGGGGGCACCGCACACAGCTAAGAGATTGTCTTTTGTGCTTTGGGGTGCCCACTGCCCTCGTATATAAAGGAGGGAAGAGGAAGAGGCCGGCCAAGGAGGGGCGCGCCTATAGGGGGAGTCCAACTAGGATTCCCAATCCTAGTTGGAGTCCCCTTCCTTTTTCCTAGAGGGGAGAAGGGGAAAGAGTAGGAGAGGGAGAAGGAAAGAGGGGGGGCGCCGCCCCCTCCTAGTCCAATTCAGACCAGCCAAGGAGGGGGGGGGGCGCGGCCACCCTGCGGCCCTCCTCTCCTTTCCTCCAAAGCCCATTAAGGCCCACTGCTTCCGCGGGGGGTTCCTGTAACCTCCCGGTAGTCCGAAAAATGTCCGAACCATTCCGAAACCTTTCCGGTGTCCGAACATAACCTTCCAATATATTAATCTTTATGTCTCGACCATTTTGAGACTTCTTGTCACGTCCGTGATCTCATCCGGGACTCCGAACAAACTTCGGTCATCAAAAACAGATAACTCATAATACAAATCGTCATCGAACGTTAAGCGTGCGGACCCTATGGGTTCGAGAACTATGTAGACATGATCGAGACACATCTCCGATCAATAACAAATAGTGGAACCTGGATGCTCATATTGGCTCCTACATATTCTATGAAGATCGTTAGCGGTCAAACCGCATAACAACATACGTTGTTCCCTTTGTCAATGATATGTTACTTGCCCGAGATTCGATCGTCGGTATCATCATACCTAGTTCAATCTCGTTACCGGCAAGTCTCTTTACTCGTTCAGTAATGCTTCATCCCGCAACTAACTCATTAGTCACATTGCTTGCAAGGCTTATAGTGATGAGCATTACCGAGAGGGCCCAAAGATACCTCTCTGATACACGAAGTGAAAAATCCTATTCTCGATCTATGCCAACCCAACAAACACCTTCAGATACACCTGTAGAGCATCTTTATAATCACCCAGTTATGTTGTGACGTTTGATAGCACACAAGGTGTCGTGGAATTGTCACGTCAGATGTCCTAGCATAAGGACTTAGGTGTGGAGCCATCGTAACGTAGTTGGCTTGAAGGGGTTAAACAGGACAAGGGACACAGAGAGTTTATACTAGTTCGACCCCTCGCGGTGGACGTAACAACCTAATCCGGTGTAGGGTGGTTATTGCTTGGGTTTCAACTACCAGGGAGCGAATACGCTTGAGCTAGTTCTCGATCTCTTCTTTTCCCTGCCCTAACTCACCGCCGGGTCGTCCCTTTATATATACAGGTTGACGCCGGCGGCTTACAGAGTCCCGACCGGCTCATAGACAACGTGTCCGGCTCGGTGACTAACTAAGCCTACCTTACAATACAAGTTATTCTCATGGCGGTTCATCCTCTTGGGCCCTAAGTCGCTTCTGGGTCTTGGGACGTCAGCGGGCTTACTATGACCCGCCACCTTCATGGGTCATCTCCAATGGTATGATCTGGCCCCTCCTGGGCGGTTCATACCAGTAGTTATATCCCCAACATTAAGCCCCAGGTTGATTTGAACTTGTTCATATCAAACGTCAACACCTGACTTGTAAAAATCTGCATCACTTGTTGTAACTAGCCATGACGTCAGCTCTCAAAATCTTTTTAAACTGCCATGACATCATTTCTCCTTAACTCCGTACAAGGCCCAGAATATCTTAACTGATCCTTATCTTAATAACCATCCCGAAAATCGAGGCGTCCATATGGCCATGTGATGATTTCGGCCTCCTCGATTCCTGTGCATGCCTTGTATCCGCCCCCTTATAAATAGGGACAGGGGTCTTCCTCATTTCCCCCCTCGCTTCCTTGGTCTTCCTCCTTCATAGCCGTACGAACACTACGGTCCCGCCGCCGTGACCTCCAGCCGCTACATCAACTCCGGCCGCCGCATCGACCTGACTAGACCTGAGAACTCCAGTGCGCCACCGCTGATCCTCATCGTCTATAAGTGCACCTCCCCGTTTCATCTTAGATCTGCATTAGGGTTTGTGCTGTTCATCAGTGTTCGTACTGTTCTTCCTTACTTCCTTCAACTCCTACAACTTTTAATCTGGATAGGCCGTGGATCTTGCGCGGAAGTGGTTTCATCATCATTTTCGTCATGAAAACAGCATCTCCCTGTGGAAAACCACATTAATGCATCAAAGTTTTTCACTGCCGCCACCTTAGGTTTTACTTTCACTGCCTTTTCGGAACTGGCACAGATCCGAAATTATAGCTCTAGCTTGTGAAATCTGTTTGTCTACCCCTTAGCAAAATTTTCACCTGATATATTCAAATCCCCAAAACTGCCATGGCGGCTTATGACATAAACTGTGACCCATCATATAACATTAGGCCCCGTGTAAGCCGCCATCATTCACTTAGTCCATAATCTGGTCATCTCCTTCCGATTTAACCAAGCTGGCTTGTTCTGAACTGGATCTCTATAGCTTTATCCTTGTGTAACGGTTGAAACAACATCTTGTAACTCGCCATATATCTGCCGGTTTAATAACATCTTGAATTGCTTATTATAGGCCGTGCACCCAATCATGACCAAGACAGTTACATCATGCGACTGGGTCCCGTCCATTGTCACTGAGGCAATGCTCGAAGATTATGTAAAGATTGGTTTCTTACCGGCCAAAGGCGTCATTCACTGGCGGGCTCCTAATCCGGGTGAAGCCAAACCTCAGCCGCAAGACAACGAAGTTATCATTTTCACTGATCACATGAACCGGGGCTTCTCACTGCTCGGGTCAAAATTCTTCCGTGATGTTCTGCATTTTATGCAACTTCATCCTCAAGATATCGGGCCCAACTCCATTTCCAACATTTGCAATTTCCAGGTCTTCTATGAAGTATACCTTCAAGAAGAACCTAGTGTTGACCTCTTCAGAGAGTATTTCTACCTGAACCGCCAGCATGAATTTACTGACGGCCCCAGCCAAGAACTCAGACGGATCTCAATTCAGTGTCGCAGAGACACCATTTTTTCCTTATGCTTCGCTTCCAAGCCATCCCAAAGATTGGAATCAAACCTGGTTCTACTACAAAGATACTTCTCCTGCTGATGAAAATCCCTTACCAGGCTATCATGACCAACGGCTCAACCCGAAGCACCCTCTGCCTGGCTGGCTCACCACTTCAGAACGAGCCAAACTTGCACCTACCTTCTCAAAGGTTAGGGCATTACTGGGCAATGGATTAACTAGTATTGACTTGGTTCGGTGCTGTGCAGCTTGGAGGATCATACCTTTAAGCCGCTGACCCGGTTTAATGTGTACATATACTGGTGACACCAAAGACCCGCTGCATTACAGTTCAACACATTTGACTGATAAAGCCATCAATGACATGACCAAGACTCTTCTCAATGAGACCTTGGAAAGCTGCAACAGAGTGGGTTTGAATCCCTTCTGCAAACTTAACCCGGTACCGGAGGTATGTCTGTCTGGTTTACATATTTTTTCTTCATTGCTCATAGAATCTGAAAATCCTAACCTTTATTGTAAACTTTCTTAGGCTGGATCTGCTTTTTGGGATAAAAGATATGATGAAAAAGCCGCCAAGAAGGCTAGGGCCAAGACCAAAGCCATGAAGAAGAACAAGAAAAATTCTACTGCTTCCTCCATGTTTAACGAGGAGGAAGATGAAGAGTCGGAGGTAGACCTTGATTCCCTTGGCTCCTTTTTCATCCATCTTATTGACACTGATTACTATCAAGACGATGCGGTAAGCAGCCAGGCGGTTGATGATGAGGTAACCATTATTTCCCCCGACTAAGAGCCCTTGCCAAGACAGAAAATTTGACGCGTGATCCAAAAAGTAAGGTTTTCTAACCCTTTAGCTCACATGGATCCCAACTTTATTTTGAAGCAACAACAACATGAGAACTGGCGGAGAACCCGGACCAGTGGAGGCGGAGAACTTTCCTCCGGTTTGCCTAACACGCCAGCCCCACACAAACGCCGGAATGAGGTATTCAAAATAAATAAATTCTATCTCTTATTTTATTTTAACCCAGATATTATTCATCCAGTAGTTCATGCTTCTGACTCGAATTATCAGGGGACCTCTCACTCTTCATCCGGCGACTCATCTCAGACTCAACTTCCTCCTTTCAAGACTGCCCTGGGTACCAACTTAAACCTGTGCTTTTTTAACATCTCTGAATTCATACTGACTTTCCGAGTCCTCTTGTAGTGGGAAAGCAAAGCCTAGCAAAAAGGCCAAAGTAAACAAGCCCACAAATGATCCCAAACCCCATGAGCCGGAAAAACAAGCACCAATTTTTGATGCCTCCGTGCAACAACTGGAAGACCCTGCTGATGACCTGCCACCAGAAAATCATGGTACCTCTGCTGACCCTATGGTTGCTGATCCCTTGGCTGCTAAACCGCCAAGCCCAACTGAACCTCCAAATCCAAACACTGAGGAAGTTGTGGTCACTAGCACTGCTTTTCAAGAACCGGGGAACCCTGTTGCTCTGGCTAAACATTCTCCCAAGGAAGAACTGGTCGAGATGCGCAAGGTCCAATTCGACATGGCCAATTACTCACATCTAAGCATTAGTGAAATTCTCTCCGGCTATCTGAATCAAGTGCACAGCAGCTGTGATCTGGAAATTGACATGGTCAAGCACATGCATTAGAAACATGAGGTATTAATTCTTGCTCTCATATGAGATATATTCCTTTAGCCCCCAAGTATACTAAATATGATAGAATAGAATATACTGTAGACTTCTTAGATAGTCTTTTTATTATGCTTCTGAGTCAGAACCTGTAGCCCCCAAGGGACGGCTTAAACTATTAAGTTAAGCCGGTTCTTATCACTTGTGAAAAAATCTCATCTAGTCATCCTTGCAAACCATGTAAACTTTGGATAAATGATGAACCGAGGTCATCTTGTCATTGCATCATAAAACAAACTTTTGCATCCATTAGCCCGCAAGTGCCAAGTGATGCTGCTTGCAAAGGGCTTGTGACTTGTAAATAACTCCAGAAAGAAACTTTATGTACCCATTAGCCCCCAAGTGCCAAGTGCTATTGCTTGCAAAGGGCTTGGGACTTATCAATATACATTGTTTCATAACTATTCATACTTGTTTGGACTTTCTTCTTTCAGGAAGAATCCAGTCAATTTCAATCGCAGCTGACTGACTTGAAAACCCGGCTTGAAACACAAGAAACTGAGACCCGGAAGGCTGACTCCAAGTTCAAGTTTAGCTTGGATGGAAATGAAAAACTCAAAACAGAATTTACTACGGAGAAAACCGCCTGGGCTGAAGAGAAAGCTGCCCTGATCCAAAGGGCTGAGAAAGCTAAGGCCTCATTGGAGGAGGTGACAACTGAACTCATCAGTTTAAAGAATCATATTAACCAGATGACCTTTGCCATTTTTGGTAAGACCTGTTTATATCGTAATGACTCTTTTCTCTTGATCTTATAAACCGCCAAATGACTTTAATCATAACTAGCAAAGTGACCCGCTCGATGCGCGGGCTAGAATTTATGAAGTTTAATAGTAAGAACATATTATCTGATTTGTGTAAAAAAAACAATTGGAACAAATTGTGATGAAATTTGCAAAGTTATGACTTCTGTGAACTATGTTTTGTTTTATTAATGCTTTTTATTAATATATGTTCTATCCATTTATCATTTACGTGTGTGGAATAGCATTTTATTCCTCAAGTTATCTGTACTTTAAATTGAAACATGGTAATAATGTTCACATTTTAAAAGAATTAAGATATTTTTGGTCTTGGTATTTGGCATAGGTACCAGTATTATTTTGATCCACAATAAACCAGTGCAATCATGGAGAACCTAATAATTTCTAGACATATAATTGTTCATTTGTGATTGCATATTCTGTCAATGCGACCATGACTAAATTGGCTACATCGCAAGTAAAAAGGCACACAATAGAAATGAGAAACAAAGGAGAATACACAATACATCAAATATGTTGATCGGTCTCACTAACCATTCTAGATATCATAAATCCCAAGTGTCTAGTCTGTATGACATCATCTCTCTGAAAAAAACAATGCTTGTACACATTTTCCATCCTTTTCTCATCATTTAAAAAAAATACGAGAATAAAATACTGGATTACCGCCTCTTCAAATAACTTAACGGGTCTCGTAGTTGAAAGAATACAGAACACACACATGATGAACATAATAAAGGTAGGAGAAATGGAGAATAAGCAATACCTAAAATTTAATGAGGAGGACTGCTAACCTTATTAATCATATGTAACACTCAAGTACATAATGTACACAACATCATCTATAAAACAAATACTATAACATATTTTTGGGGGGTTGCTCAACATTTGAAGATAATAAGAAAAAGCATTGCATGCCCCTCTTTTTAAAGAACTAAACATACGACCAGATTTCACAATATTAGATAAGCAAGAGGGGAAGCATATTTGATGCTAGATTAGGATATGTAAGAGCAGGGAAAAAATAGTGGCCATTATATAGTTTACCAAAAAATGCTTGCAACGAAGAAGGGATATATAAAGTTATTCATACACCATTGTTTTTGTTTAACTGTGTCCATACAAAAATATAGGTATGCAAATTGTATGTAAACATAAAATTAAAATAGTTGAATCTTCGTTATTATATTATCTATATCCTACTATTTGTTGCTAGCTCATGCATCATATACAAGCTGCAACTTAATTACCATGTCAAGAATGCATGTAAGGATTTATGGAGATGTGCTCAGATAAGGAGGGTAGAGTCAAGGTCTAGGATATTATATTAATTAATATCACAATGTACAACAATGATTGTAATATGAAGATAACATGCATTTCCCATGAGTAAAATTGGATGGTGTTGGATAGACGCTCTCATCAAAGTTTAGAAGGGAAAATATGAAGGGACAAGTGGCTCAAACTTGCCATATAAAAGTATTTCATTGGAAACTGAGATCTCCAAGGTAGGGCATGAAATCTAAAAGATTCGAATTGAGAAGTGTAACGGAAAATTATTGTCTGAATTTTATTATAAAATATTACCTCGCAATAGTGTGTTGTTAACATAAGCGATAAAATCATCCTAGAAAAAGGGTAAAATGGTTTCGTATAATCTAAAGATACATCAAACACAAAACTAGATCAATTGGATGTGATCATTTTAGGCTAAAATGTGATTGACACATGGGATGTAATAATATGATATATTTGATTCTGAGATCTATATTTGCTGATGGGAAATACCTATAAACTTCTGATGAAAAACTGTACAAAAAACTATTTTTAAATCAATATTGTAAAATTTTAAATCTGGTTAAACAAATATTTTAGATTCCACACAAATACACAATGTAAAAAATGCCAAGTTATCAAAGCAATAAGCTATTTATATTGTAAATTTGCTTTTTATTTCTCAATCACATGATTTCATATGCTACTATAGTATAAAAAAGAGGGAAACTTACCGCCCTGAACATGTGCTCGCCGATCATATGGCGTGACCAGCACCCCCACCGTATGCTCAGCCACACAATCCCTTGTGCGCGCCATGTTGATGGCCATGCAAGCCGAAATGCTTGGAGCTATGTGATGGTTGCGTTTTATTCGGCTGCTGCTGCGTGCGCGCGCGCGCGTGTGTGTAAGGTACACACATGAAAATAGATATATTTGAAACAATTAGCCGATATTTGTCTACTACTCCCTCCGTTCCTAAATATTTGTTTTTCTAGACATTTCAAATGACTACTACATACGGATGTATGTAGACATATTTTAGAGTGTAGATTCACTCATTTTGCTCCGTATGTAGTCATTTGTTGAAATGCCTAGAAAGACAAGTATTTAGAAACGGAGGGAGTACTTGCGAAAGAAATCTATTAAAGTTTTGGGAAATAATTTTATTATTTTTTACGAACATGTTTATTCTCGTAAATTTCAAATATACCAGTTCGGGCTTGAGAATGTCCAGTATACTGGTTGTTTCCTCCACTTCGCTAGTACATTTAGGTCAATTTGCTTAGAAATATATCATGTCAAGGAAAAAAATATGAGTTTCGTTTATTTTTATACTCCATACAACTAAAAATTTGTACAATACATCATGTATTTCTTGCATGGTTCCATAGGCACATATCTATGATTTTTTTCTTGGAAAATAACACATATCTATAATTGTCCTTGATATACAGCTCTTGTTTCACATAGTTCACGTCCATAAAAAAACATTTTTTGTTATATAATCCATTAATAGAAGGAGCAATAGACAAAAGACATGTCACGTACATGTCTACTACCTAACTCTTAATTGTACGCATGATGCAAGTTTACGGTAGATTTTGTGTGTGTGCATCTTACTTGATCACAAATGGGTAGAGAGCCATGCGTGTAACCATGTGCGTAAACTTGATCCAACATATTGTACACCCCTGAGCGCCGGCGGCCACCCCCACTCTCCCTCGCCGGCCACCACTCCGGTGCCGGCGCCCACCCCTTGGCGCTCCCTAATGGCCTCCCAAGTCTCCCTCTCAGCGTCCTCATCCTCTTCGGGCTCGCCGTCGCGGCGTCGCCCCCCCCCCCCCCCCCCCCCCGGCCCAGGCCGCCACTCAGATCCATCGTCATCGGACCCGAGGTCCTGGGGACCTCCGGCGGGGGCGGCTGGCAGCGCCGAGTGGAGGACCAAGGTGCCCAGGCGGCCTCGGAGCCCGGCGTCGCCGCCGCCTCAGCGCGCTCTGCGGAGGCGCATCTCGCCGCCAACCCTTCCCACCTCCAGGCCGCCGAGGACCCGTATTCCGGCGTGCCTCCATGGCTGCTGCTACAACTGCGGAGATGACAGGTACATCTCGCGCGACTGCACGAACATGACCATCTGCATCAGATGCGGCGGTGAGGGGCACATTGCCCGGGACTGCACCTGGCGGAGGAGTGCCTCGCCTGGCGAGGGGCCGTCTCGTCGCCGCCGCCCAGGCCTGAAGCTCGTCCTGCCCCGCAAGTCGACGGCTTTCCTCCGCTGTCTCGTGGCCAGGCCATGCTGCCGGCGGCGTCAGGCCCGGTGCCCGCGGTGCGTTCGACGACGGTGCTGCCACCACCACCGCCTGGTCCCCCACCTCCTGGCGCTGTGCGGCTTGGTCGCCCATGGAGCGCCGTTGCGGCGGTGGACTCCGTGGATTCCGTTGGAAGTGTTCAGGGGCCGGACTTATCAGTCCCCTTCGCTGATGCGGTGCGGGTGGTGCAGGCACCTCCCCCACCCGAGCTGGAGGACGATCGCTGCTTCCTGGAAGCTTCAGAGGAGTTGAGCAGGATGGAGGCCGATCTTTCCCTCGCCGTGGTCACCACGGTCACCGGCAGCAGGCCGACCGTTGACCTAGCCGCAGCGGCGGATGCTCTCCACGTGGAATTTGGCATTAGTCCGAACATATGTCCATCCGGCCTTTCTTCTCGGAGGATTTCCTGATCATCTGCAAGCACCCGCTCATTCGACAATTGATGGTGGATCGTGGGCACGCCTCCTCTTCGTGGTTCAGTCTGACGCTTCGTCCGTGGCTGCGGCAGGGACATGCCACGGGTGCCAATTTGCCGTTCTTGGTGCTGTTGCGCCTTGTGGGTGTGCCGGCACACGCGTGGACGCGCCGGACGGCCGAGGTGATACTCAGAGGATTCGGCTTTGTGGAGCAGGTTGCAGAGCGCACGTCCCACCGGTTCGATATGTCCGGCTTCCATGTCTGGCTGCGGACTGATGCGCCGGCAAGGATCCCGGCTAGGCGTCGGCTTTACATTCAGGAACCAAGGCGGGTTCGCGCTGTGGAGCCGGCAGATGCACCCACGGCACTATGGTATCCCATTGCAATTTCGCTCCTAGCGCTGCCTGTCCATGTGGATGTGGCCATTGGAGCTGCGCCGCCGCACCAGCCACCCCCTCCCCCCCCCGCCTCCGCCGCCAGGGTCGGAAGATTCGCCGGATCGGGCGGGCGGTGATGGTGGAAATGGGTGCCCACCGCCGGAGTTTCCTGGGGGCAGCAGATTGGGCTCGGCGGGCTCGTCGGTAGCTTCGGCACCGCCACCGCCGGCGAGGCGGGCTCCCAGACAGAGCCAGCTAGTACAAGGTGGGCCAGCGGCTGCAGGCCACTTTTCCAGGGATCAGGCTGACAAAGGTGCTGCTGTTACCATGCAAAGTGGAGCTGTGACGTTGGCTAGCAGCCAAAACGGCCGTTTGACTGGTCAGATACACAGCCCCGTCCGCGCTAGCCAATTGGAGACTCAGGTGGAAAGCTGCGCTTCGTGCGTCGGTATTCGCGGGCCTGTCTTGGGAGAGAGGCAGCACGTTTCCCCTGCCTCTGTGGGTCCGCGGAGGTGGCCCCTGCCCACTCAGGAGGTGCCCAAGGTGGTCGTGGGATCGATGCAGCTACAACTATCCATGGGATCAGTGCCCTTCCTGGTGCATGCCGGTGATAAAGCGGCCAACGCGCACATGCTGGCGCCAAGCCAGGATGGTCCTACCTCGTTCAAATCACCAGATGGCGACAAGGAGTGGATGGATGGCTCATGGGACAACACCAGCATCAAGGAGGACCTAGTTGGGCGGCCATCAATTGGGGAGCAGGTGGACTCGGTGGCCTCGCGACAGGATTTGTTCCTGGTCAGTCTGTCGGGCGGCTCGGGTGACGACACGTGCCCAGTCACAATTGGGGAATCGCCATGCACCCCATACATGGCCCAACGCAGTCTGGTGGAGGCTCTTTGTGAGGAGATTCGAAAAGCCATCACCCCGGTTCTAGCCATGCTCCTAAACCATGAGGATAATGGCATCAAGCAGCGGCAGTGGCATAAAAGGCCACCAAAATCAAACCCGAGAAGGAGCGTCAGGTTGGCCAAGGCACTTGGCCGTGGAGGGAATGCGACGAAGCAACAGAATGTCCTGATACGCAAACTCTGCCTTGCAAATGAAGGAGAATCCATCAGCGATGTGGCGCTACAGGCATACGTGCAACTTTTCGACAACCCACTGTCGGACGAGCACATCAGTGCCATTCTTGCCCTGTTTGGTTGGGAGCCTTCTACCTTGCCGCTCTCTATGCAAGACGAAGGGGTGGTGGACGGCCTTTGAGGCTTTCCTCGTGGAGTAGGAATGTTAAATGAATAGGACACCGTTTAAATTACTCATGTGGAATGTGCGTGGACTGAATAACCCTGCACGTTGTAATGTCATCTCACAAGTTGTAGAGGCCGCGAGCCCGGCTATCGTATGCATCCAGGAAACAAAACTAGAGGTTGTAACTCCAGAGGTGGTGCAGCACTGCCTCGGCAATAAATTTGAGGATTTTTACTTCTTGCCTGCTAGGGGCACGCGTGGTGGAATCATTTTAGCTTGGGACCGCTTGGTGGTAGCTTTGTCAAACCCACACTACACTGACTGCACTGTCACGTCGCTTGCCCGACCGGTGGAAGAGCCGGAGGCTCTCTAGTGGGTGACAGGAGTCTATGGACCGCAAGATGATCATCAGAAGATCATGTTTTTGCAAGAGCTCACGGACATACACGACCTTCACACGGGACCTTGGATGGTGGCCGGGGACTTCAACTGTTAGTAGACCCCGAGGACAAGAGCAACGACAGGGTGAACAGGAGGATGATGGTGAAGTTTAAGGCCAAATTGAACACTCTTGAGCTGAAGGAGATGTACCTGAATGGCTGTCGTTGCACATGGTCCAATGAAAGGGAACGTCCAACTCTTGAGAAGATCGACCGTGTGTTCTGTACTGCATCTTGGGAGGAATTGCACCCGACAACACACTTAAACGCGCTTGGCTCGGCGCTATCAGACCACTGCCCACTACTGCTAGATCTGCGAGCGGCACTTGGCATGGGGAAACGTTTCCAGTTCGAAGCATTATGGACCAAGGTGGAGGGCTTTCAGCAAGTGGTAAGCGAGGCATGGGAATCGGTCCCCAGTACGGGCAATCCGTATACAACCCTGGATAGGAAACTAAGGGTAACGACGAAGCAACTCAAGAAGTGGAGCGACAAATGGGTGGGCAACACGAAACTCCAGATATCAATCGCCATTGAAATCATTGCACGTCTGGACAAGGCCATGGATGCAAGAGTTCTTTCCCAGCAAGAGCATGAACTTCGTAAACTTCTCAAGCGCAAACTCTTGGGCCTTTGCTCCCTGGAGCGCACCATTGCGCGACAGCGCTCTAGAATTCTCCAGTTACGCGAAGGGGATGCTAATACCGCTTTCTTCCACCAACATGCCTGCCACCGACAGCGGAGAAACATGATCTCCACCCTGCAGCACGGATCAGGGGTTGCCATGGGACAAGAGGAGATTGGTAAGGCGGTTGACAGCTACTACGCCAATCCGTTCGAGCAATCCGAGCCGCAGGATTGCACCATCAACCTTGACGCGCTGCGACTGCCCACCATGGATCTCACGCACTTGGAGCAGCAGTTCACCGAGGAGGAGGTAGAGAAGCTGGTCAAGGGAATGCCAATGGACAAGGCTCCTGATGGGTTTACAGGAAGGTTTTATGCGGTATGTTGGCCTACTATCAAGGGCGACATAATGAGGGCCATGGACGCCTTCTTCTGTGGTGATATGCGAGGGCTGCCGGCGATCAATAAGGACATAATCACGCTGATCCCAAAGATGGATGGGGCAGTGGATATCAAAGACTTCAGGCCTATAAGTCTTGTTCATGGGGCGGTCAAATTTTTTGAGAAGACACTTGCGACCAGATTGGCGCCAGAACTGCCAAGGCTTGTGGGCAACCATCAAAGCGCGTTCATCAAGGGGAGGTCTATCCACGACAATTTCATGCTTGTGCAGTGTACGGCACGACGCCTTCATGCCCTACGAGAGACCGCAATCATGCTCAAGCTCGACATATCCAAAGCGTTTGATTCTGTGAAGTGGCCATTCTTAGTGGAGGTGCTCAAACACATGGGGTTTGGCAATAGATGGATTTCATGGGTGTGCGGCATCCTAGCAAATTCAAGCACAAGAATCATGGTGAATGGCACTCCCGGGATGCCAATATACTACAGGAAAGGGCTCCGCCAAGGAGACCGTTTCACCAATGCTCTTCCTACTGATAATGGAGCCTTTACAAAGTTTGTTTGAGCTGGCGGTGGAGCGTGGATCACTTACCCCCTTGCAAGATCGGGTATGAAGCAGCGTGTCTCGATGTTCGCGGATGACGTAATGATTTTCCTTAAGCCGGATGAGATGGACTTGCATGTTTGTGCATCGCTGCTGCAAGTGTTTGGAGATGCTTCGGGGCTGCGTGTCAACTTGGCAAAGAGTGCCGCCCTGCCTATCCAATGCTCGGAGGACATATTGAATAGAGTGGTGCGGATCCTTGGCTGTCCAGCGGGTAGATACCCTAGTAAGTACCTTGGCCTCCCTCTGACTTTGCGGAAAAAAACTGCGGCACAGCTCGGTGGCCTCGTGGACAAGCTTGCAGGACAGTTGCCGAAGTGGAAGGCGGCATACTTGCCCAAAAGTGGGCGTCTAACTCTGGTGCAATCTGTCTTGTGCGCTATCCCGATCCATGCGATGATGGCGCTCGACCTGCCACAAAAAACAATAACAGCCATGAACAAGATATGTCAAGGATTTCTTTGGTGTGCAAAGGAGCAAGCGAATGGGGGTCATTGTGTAGTGGCATGGAAGCAGGTGTGCACACCAAAGTGGGCAGGAGGGCTTGGTATCCCTAACTTGAGCTGGCTGAATGTTGCTGTACAGTCACGGTGGCCATGGTTACAAAGATCCGACCCTAGCAAACCATGGGCTGAGTTCTCCATCCCGGTGCCTGAGCAGTCCACTCACCTTTTCCGTGCGGCAACTAGAGTATTTGTGGGTGATGGAAGAGCTACTTTATTCTGGGAGGACCGGTGGCTGAACGGAATGCGAGTACAAGAGCTCACGCGAGCCCTTCACAACATGGTGGCCAAGCGGACCCGCTGCTCGCGTACAGTGGAACAAGCCTTGGAGGAAGGCATCTAGGCACGGGACATTGGCCCTGAACTCACTGATCCGATGCTACAAGAGTACCTTCAATTGTGGTCAAGGGTCCAGAACACACATCTTCAGCCGGGATGTGATGACGTAATCAGATGGTCCTGGGAGCACAATGGACAGCATTCCACACGCTCGGCTTACGAGGCCATGTTTTGGGGGCGCGAAGAAATCTCGACGGCGGCATTCACTTGGAACTCTGGGGCGCCAATGCGGTGCCGTTTCTTTACATGGTTGGCGATTAGGAATCGCTGTTGGACCTCCGACAGATTAGTCAGACGTGGATTGGACCATCAAGAGACTTGCCCTTTTTGCGACCAAGAAGAAGAATCCATTCAACACATTCTATTGCACCGTGTCTTCGCCAGAGAGGCGTGGACGGTGCTCTGCCGGGCTTTGGGGAAGCCGGAGTGGGTGATGGTACGACCCAGCTCGCTGCAAGACTGGTGCACTGACAAGGTCAAGAACAAATCAGCCCGAAAAGACGTCAGAACTCTATTCACACTTGTGATGTGGGAGTTGTGGAAGCACAGAAACGCCATCGTCTTCGACGGGGCAACTTCATCCATAAGGCGAGTGTTGCACCGTGTGCAGGAGGAGGGGAGGACATGGAAAAAGGCAAGACTCTTCAAGTGCGACATGACGACATTTTTTGAGGAGTTAGAGAGGTGGGCATGTGTGAGGAGTTAGTCGTGTGTGGGTACACCGGCCTAGCTGGGTGGAACAAGCGTGCAAATGCTTTGTAATTAACAGCTGTACGAGGGCTCTTTACCCCTCATTCTTCTTTAATATATAGTACGCACACTCGTGCGTATTCGAGAAAAAAAATATGGTGGTATAGATTCTCGTCCATGTATGGATGAGCAGCAGGCAAAATATTTATATCTCAGATCTAGCTCCTTGAATACTTAAACATGCGCATGGGCGGCTTGTTTCGTCTATGTACGACTACGAGCGTCCAACTCGTCCAACATATGGAGGTATTTATTCTTGTCTAAGCGCTAGAAAAAAAGTTTATATCTCAGATCTAGTTCCTTAATGGTTGGATGCATATATGATACAAGTATGAAACTTAGTGTTCTTTTTTTTCTGAAACTCTAAACTTAGTGTTTTGAATGTGTGCATATAGACGCTCACGCCTGGACGGCCCGCCGGACGTGTATTTTTTGCATGCATCCATATACCAAGAGAAGAATGCATATGCATGCACTTTAAAAAGAATTAGCCCACGTCACGCTAGCATTTTTTAAGAGTCCTTGTCTTGCAAGGAAAGACATAACCCCACGCCTCTGCAGTTTTTTTTCTTCAGTTTTTTCCTTTGTGAGAGGTCTTAGATCTAATCCATTAATTATGTCTTTTAAGTTATGGATCCACCAAATCAACGACCAGATGTTTCTAATTATTTTGATAATTTCTAGCTTATTTATCTTTTTTCTGATTAACCCGTCAAGCACTTTTTATATATAAATAATAGATAGATATGCCATGCAGGTCCCAGAAGCAGCAATCTTGGGAAGGAGACGCTGATAAAGCTCAAGGCGGTTTATACGTTAGTAGAACAACTATATACCGGAGCTCAACGCACAATAGCCGCCATCTCCCCAAGTAAACAAACACCATCTCTTCTCAGCAATGTGTTAAGCAACCTTTCTGTCTTGCAAGCCAGAATCGAAGAGAATAAGCGGTCGGCTGCTAGAGCCGGTGCCCTTACGACTTTAAGCCAGGCTAAGGCATGGCAGTCAGAACTAGACCCGGCCGAGCTAGCCACTGGCTGTCTCAGTCTAAAAGAGGACGGTTCTCCCTTTGACAAGAAAGACTTTACTGCCTATGTAAAAGCGGTGCGTCCTTTGGTGAGTCTTCTTTTTGAAGAAACTGATCTGTCCAAGTATCAGGCGGCTTACACCGCAGAAAATCAGAAGATGCCCACGCCGGCTTATAAGATTGTAGATCTTATCCCTCCAATCCATAAGCATACTTTTACCCCGTAAATTGATCCGTCTGAGCTTATCGATGACGATGCTGAATTTCAAGCCTTGACTGGTATCAATTGGTCATCGCCTGACTTCCAGACGGTGGAGGAAGAAGAAGAACCGGCGTAGGATGACCCGGAAGCTTCAAACTGCCAAGGCCAAGAGAACTGATCCGCTGGGCGGCTCTTTATTTTCACTACCAGGAACTGCTTGAAAAACAATTTATCCATTTGGGCTCGCAGAGCCATGTACTAGGCTTGTTAAATACTGATCTACCGTGCCATCGTGCACGTTTTGTTTGCATAACACTGTTGATCCATCATGGGAAGATATGCCATTTATGCTTTACAATATTATCCATTATGCAGATCAGGTTTATCATTTATCCCTGCATAGAAACAGATAACAAGTGCCCTGGTGGTTTACCACAGGGCGGGTCATGATACCCCATAAAAAAAACCACTTAAGACTAAATAGTCCATAATCAAGGCCGATTTGTCAAACCCATATATAACGAAATAAATATCATACCTGTGACATTTGTTCATACTGCCGACTTATCATAAGTCGTGTGGTAAAGGCAATAGCCCATAGACAGAAGCAGAACACCCTGTTCAATATATTCATACTGCCGGCTTACAACGCCGCATGCAGTAGGGGGTGATATCCCAAAATTTGAGCAAAAGCTCTAAGCATATGATCATTATATCTTGGCGACTTAAAGTCCAAAGCCAGGCCAGGTTTATAATACTCCAGATAAAGATAGACATAAACCATAAGGCAACGTGGCCCTAATTGGTTTTCAACCATGTATTGACATGTCACAAGAGACAAAACTCCAAAAATGTTCAAATCAAAGATAAACCAGAAAACAAGGCTTTCATAGGCTGCCAAGCCTAAAACTCAAGTGCTTTCATGGGCCACACAACCACTAAGTCAAACCTTCATTCAAACCTTGTAAGCCGGACCTCACATGACCAATCGCCGTTTTAACGTTGACAAGTTCAGGGTCTTTATAAGATTAACTGTCAAGAGTTTGGCGAGTCATTCCAGGATTATCTGGGCGGAGTGACAGACTTACAAAGGTAGGATAACCCGGATTTTTTGGTGAATACACCAGGCATCCAAAGCCTATTCAGAGCTATGCTCCATGAGGATCATAGCTATGCTTAATAAGCCCCCAAGTGAAAGTTTATTTTAGGCATATAAGCCGGATTCATAGCTATGCTCAATGAGGAGGAAGCCCCCAAGTAGATTTTAATTATGGTGTAGACGCCGGATCAAGTGGGTAATCATAGATATGCTCAATGAGTAGGAAGCCCCCAAGTGGTCGTATGAAGTGACATTAAAGACTCATATTCTTAGAAATGAAACGACAGAGGCCCTGAATTATCAGGGATGCCGGCTTTACTATATTCATGATAATATATACATTGATAAAGTATGCACATCACAAGAGCCGGTGGCTCAGGTGTAATAAGGCCCAAGATGAGCAATATTCCACGGCCGGCGGGTCTCCTCTTCCGACGTGCTTGAGTCCTTATGGTCTCGAACATCGATAAGGTAGTATGACCCGTTGTTCAGATTCTTGCTGACCACAAAGGGCCCTTCCCAAGGTGGGGATAGCCTGTGCATGTCAGTTTGATCCTGGATGAGCCGGAGCACTAAATCGCCTTTTTGAAAGGTCCTGGTTTTAACCCGGCAGCTGTGATAATGGCGCAGATCTTGCTGGTAAATCGCCGAACGAGCCGCCGCAAGGTCACGCTCCTCATCTAACAGGTCAATAGCATCCTGGCGTGCTTTCTCATTGCCAGCTTCAACGTAAGCCGCCACATGAGGCGAATCGTGACGTATGTCACTAGGAAGAACCACCTCAGCTCTGTAAACCATAAAGAAAGGCGTGTAACCCGTAGATCTGTTGGGGGTGGTATTGATACTCCAAAGCACTAAGGGCAACTCTTCCACCCAACAACCTGACGTTCTCTGCAAAGGAACCATAAGTCAGGGTTTGATACCTCTCAAGATTTCTTGATTAGCTCGTTCGGCTTGGCCATTAGACTGGGGTTGAGCCACCGATGATACATCAAGCCGGATATGCTCTTGTTGACAGAATTCTTTCATTGCTCCCTTAGATAGATTAGTACCATTATCAGTGATGATACTACGAGGATACCCAAAACGAAAGATCACCTTTTTGATGAATTGAACCGTCGTGGCTGCATCACATTTGCTGACCGACTCGGCCTCAACCCACTTTGTAAACTTGTCAACCGCCACCAAGAGGTGGGTCTTTTTATCCTTGGACCTTTTGAAAGGCCCAACCTTATCCAGCCCCCAGACTACAAACGGCCAAGTAATTGGAATCATCCTCAATTCTTGAGCCGGCACATGAGCTCGTCTTGAAACTTTCTGACAACCACCAAATTTACTGACCAGATCTTCTGCATCAGCATGAGCCGTCAGCCAATAAAACCCATGACGAAAAGCTTTAGCAACGATAGACTTAGAACCAACATGATGACCGCAATCTCCTTCATGAATCTCTCTTAAAATTTCACGACCTTCCTCAGGAGAAACGCATCATTGAAACACCCCTGTAACACTGCATCTTTGAAGCTCACCATTGACAATAGTCATTGACTTAGACCTCTGGGTTATCCGCCTGGTCAAAGTTTCATCCTCAGGTAACTCGCCCCGGGTCAAGTAAGCCAAATACGGAACAATCCAATCAGGGATAACATGAAGAGCCACCACCAATTGTGCCTCCGGGTCAGGAACATAATAAAAAGGCTATCTAACAAGTCTATAGTATATTCTATTATGTCATATTCAGTAGACCTGGGGGCTAAAGGAATATATCTCATATGAGAGCAAGAATTAATAACTCATGTTTCTGATGCATGTGCTTGACCATGTCAATTTCCAGATCACGGCTGTTGTGTACTTGATTCAGATAGCCGGAGAGAATTTCACTAATGCTCAGATGTGAGTAATTGGCCATGTCGAATTTGACCTTGCACCTCTCGACCAGTTCTTTCTTGGCTTGTGCTATCTCATCACACAGTTTTGCAACCTTCGCATTCTGCAGAGTTTGATTCGCCGGGTTAACCTGCGCCGTTAACAACATGGTCAGAGCATCCAACAGACCAGGCAAGACTTGAGCCGGCGGACGCACAGGGCCTCCTGCCCCGGAAGCCATCGCTGTTGCTGACCCAGAAATCATTGCAGCTGCAGTCGTAGGACCCTGCGCTGGCTGTGTCCTGGCCATGAAGATCGTGACCTGATGTGGCGGCTCGTAGGGGTCCGGAATACTGTCACCATCGGAACAGCCCCCAAGCCCGCCATCCTGAACCTGGTAGATGGAGTTGGTCTCACCAGAAGAAGACTCATCGCCAGAGTAAATAACCGTCTCACCACCAGATTCAGATCCTCCTTCTAGTTCCGCTCCATGAACGAAACCAACAAAAACATGCTTTGGGGCAGCTTTAGCCTTGGCGGGTCACGCGCGCCGAACCGACTCGACGATGTCGGTGCAGATGTCCGGCTCAGCTCCCGACTCACCAATCTTGCCGATGAAGACGTGGATTCCACCAAAGGGGACCCGATACCCATACTCGATTGTGTCGGCATCGGGGCCCCAGCCTTCGTCATTGATGTAGAGCTGCCGCGACGACTCTTGGTTATCCGGCCCACAGTGTACCCTTGAGACCTGCAAAGCTGCCCTTCAAGAACTCGAAACCACCATGCATTGGCCCCATGGTGGGCGCCAACTGTCGTGGAATTGTCACGTCAGATGTCCTAGCATAAGGACTTAGGTGTGGAGCCATCAAAACGTAGTTAGCTTGAAGGGGTTAAATGGGACAAGGGACACAGAGAGTTTATACTGGTTCGGCCCCTCGCGGTGGAGGTAATAGCCTAATCCAGTGTAGGGTGGTTATTGCTTGGGTTTCAACTACCAGGGAGCGAATAAGCTTGACCTAGTTCTCGATCTCTTCTTTTCCCTGCCCTAACTCGCCGCTGGGTCGTCCCTTTATATACACAGGTTGATGCCCAGTGGCTAACAGAGTCCCGGCCAGCTCATACACAACATGTCCGGCTCGGTGACTAACTAAGGCTACCTTACAATACAAGTTATTCTCATGGCGGTTCATCCTCTTGGGCCCTAAGTTGCTTCTGGGTCTTGGGCCGTCAGCAGAATTACTATGACCCACCATCTTCATGGGTTATCTCCAGTGGTATGATCCGGCCCCGCCTGGGCGGTTCATACTAGTAGTTATATTCCCAACACAAGGTGTTCCTCCGGTATTCTGGAGTTGCATAATCACATAGTCTGAGCAACATGTACAAGTCATGAAGAAAGCAGTAGCAATGAAACTGTAATGATCATAATGCTAAGCTAATGGATGGATCATGTCCATCACATCATTCTCCTAATGATGTGATCCCGTTCATCAAATGACAACACATGTCTATGGTTAGGAAACATAACCATCTTTGATTAACGAGCTAGTCAAGTAGAGGCACTAGGGATACTATGTTTTGTCTATGTATTCACACATGTACCAAGTTTTGGATTAATACAATTCTAGCATGAATAATAAACATTTATCATGATATAAGGAAATATAAATAACAACTTTATTATTACCTCTAGGCCATATTTCCTTCAGTCTCCCACTTGCACTAGAGTCAATAATGTAGATTACATAGTAATGATTCTAACACCCATGGAGTCTTGGTGCTGATCATGTTTTGCTTGTGGAAGAGGCTTAGTCAACGGGTCTGCAACATTCAGATCTGTATGTATCTTGCAAATCTCTATGTCTCCCTCCGACACTTGATGACGGGTGGAATTGAAGAGTCTCTTGATGTGTTTGGTTCTCTTGTGAAATCTGGATTCCTTTGCCAAAGCAATTGCACCAATATTGTCACAAAAGATTTTCATTGGACCTGATGCACTAGGTATAACACCGAGATCGGATATGAACTCCTTCATCCAGACTCCTTCATTTGCTGCTTCCGAAGCAGCTATGTACTCCGCTTCACATGTATATCCCACCACGACACTTTGCTTGGAACTGCACCAACTAACAGCTCCACCATTCAATATAAATATGTATCCGGATTGCGACTTAGAGTCATCCGAATCAGTATCAAAGCTTGCATCGACGTAACCATTTACGATGAGCTCTTTGTCACCTCCATAAACGAGAAACATATCCTTAGTCCTTTTCAGGTATTTCAGGATGTTCTTGACCGCTGTCCAGTGCTCCACTCCTTGATTACTTTGGTACCTCCCTGCTATACTTATAGCAAGGCACACATCAGGTCTGGTACACAGCATTGCATACATGATCGAACCTATGGCTGAAGCATAGGGAATGACTTTCATTTTCTCTCTATCTTCTGCAATGGTCGGGCATTGAGTCTGACTCAACTTCGCACCTTGTAACACATGCAAGAACCCTTTGTTTGACCGATCCATTTTGAACTTCTTCAAAACTTTATCAAGGTATGTGCTTTGTGAAAGTCCAATTAAGCGTCTTGATCTATCTCTATAGATCTTGATGCTCAATATGTAAGCAGCTTCACTGAGGTCTTTCATTAAAAAACTCTTATTCAAGAACCCTTTTATGCTATCTAGAAATTCTATATCATTTCCAATCAATAATATGCCATCCACATATAATATTATAAATACTATAGAGCTCCCACTCACTTTCTTGTAAATACATGCTTCTCCAAAAGTCTGTATAAAACCATATGCTTTGATCATACTATCAAAGTGTTTATTCCAAGGCTTGCACCAGTCCATAGATGGATCGCTGGAGCTTGCACACTTTGTTAGCACCTTTGGATCGACAAAACCTTCTGGTTGCATCATATACAACTCTTCTTCCAGAAATCCATTAAGGAATGCAGTATTGACATCCATCTGCCAAGTTTTATAATCATAAAATGTGGCAATTGCTAACATGATTCGGACAAACTTAAGCATCGCTACGGGTGAGAAGGTCTTATCATAGTCAACTCCTTGAACTTGTCGAAAACCTTTCGCAACAAGTCGAGCTTTGTAGACAGTAACATTACCGTTAGCGTCAGTCTTCTTATCGAAGATCCATTTATTTTCTATGGCTTGACGATCATCGGACAAGTCCACCAAAGTCCACACTTTGTTCTCAAACATGGATCCCATCTCAGATTTCATGGCCTCAAGCCATTTCGCAGAATCTAGGCTCATCATTGCTTCCTCATAGTTCGTAGGTTCATCATGGTCTAGTAACATGACTTCCAGAACATGATTACTGTACCACTCTAATGCGTACCGTACTTGGAAGACCTATGAGGTTCGGTAGTAACTTGATCTGAAGTTTCATGATCATCATCATTAGCTTCCTCACTAATTGGTGTAGGAATCACTGGAACTGATTTATGTGATGACCCACTTTCCAATTCAAGAGAAGGTACAATTACCTCATGAAGTTTTACTTTCCTCCCACTCACTTCTTTCGAGAGAAACTCCTTCTCTAGAAAGGATCCATTCTTTGCAACGAATATCTTGCCTTCGGATCTGTAATAGAAGGTGTACCCAACAGTTTCCTTTGGGTATCCTATGAAGACGCATTTCTTCGATTTGGGTTCGAGCTTATCAGGTTGAAGCTTTTTCACATAAGCATCGCAGCCCCAAACTTTAAGAAACGACAACTTTGGTTTCTTGTCAAACCACAGTTCATATGGCGTCGTCTCAACGGATTTTGATGGTGTCCTATTTAAAGTGAATGCAGCCGTCTCTAAAGCATAACCCCAAAATGATAGCGGTAAATCAGTAAGAGACATCATAGATCACACCATATCTAATAAAGTACGGTTCCGACGTTCCGACACACCATTACACTGTGTTGTTCCAGGTGGCGTGAGTTGTAAAACTATTCCACATTGTTTCAAATGAAGACCAAAATCGTAACTCAAATATTCGCCTCCACGATCAGATCATAGAAACTTTATTTTCTTGTTACAATGATTTTCCACTTCACTCTGAAATTCTTTGAACTTTTTAAACATTTAAGACTTATGCTTCATTAAGTAGATATATCCATATCTGCTCAAATCATCTGTGAAGGTAAGAAAATAACGACACCCGCCACGAGCCTCAACACTCATTGGCCGCATACATCAGTATGTATTATTTCTAATAAGTCAGTAGCTCGTTCCATTGTTCTGGAGAACAGAGTTTTAGTCATCTTGCCCATGAGGCATGGTTCGCAAGCACCAAGTGATTCATAATCAAGTGATTCCAAAAGCCCATCAACATGGAGTTTCTTCATGCGCTTTACACCAATATAACCTAAACGGTAGTGCCACAAATAAGTTGCACTATCATTATCAACTTTGCATCTTTTGGCTTCAATATTATGAACATGTGTATCTCCACGATCGAGATTCAATAAAAATAGACCACTCAACAAGGGTGCATGACCATAAAAGATATTACTCATATAAATAGAACAACCATTATTCTCTGATTTAAATGAATAACCATCTCACATCAAACAAGATCCAGATATAATGTTCATGCTCAACACTGGCACCAAATAACAATTATTCAGGTCTAAAACTAATCCCGAAGGTAGATGTAGAGGTAGCGTGCCGACAGCGATCACATCGACCCTGGAACCATTCTTGACGCGCATCATCACCTCGTCCTTAACCAATCTTTGTTTAATCCATAGCCCCTGTTTTGAGTTGCATATATGAGCAACATAACCAGTATCAAATACCCAGGCGCTACTACGAGCATTAGTAAGGTACACATTAATAACATGTATATCAAATATACCTTTCACTTTGCCATCCTTCTTATCCGCCAAATACTTGGGGCAGTTCCGCTTCCAGTGATTAGTCCCTTTGCAGTAGAAGCACTCAGTTTCAGGCTTAGGTCCTGACTTGGGCTTCTTCCCTTGAGCAGCAACTTGCTTGTCGTTCTTCTTGAAGTTCCCCTTCTTCCCTTTACCCTTTTTCTTGAAACTAGTGGTCTTGTTGACCATCAACACTTGATACTCCTTCTTGATTTCTACCTCTGCAGCCATTAGCATTGCGAAGAGCTCGGGAATCATTTTTGTCATCCCTTGCATATTATATTTCATCATGAAGCCTTTATAGCTTGGTGGCAGTGATTGAAGAACTCTATCAATGACATTATCATCAGGAAGATTAACTCCTAGCTGAGTCAAGGGGTTATGGTACCCAGACATTCTGGGTATGTTTTCACTGACATAACTATTCTCCTCCATTTTGCAGCTATAGAACTTGTTGGAGACTTCATATCTCTCAACTCGAGCATTTGCTTGAAATATTAACTTTAACTCTTGGAACATCTCATATGCTCCATCACGTTCAAAACGTCTTTGAAGTCTCGATTCTAAGCCATAGAGCATGACACACTGAACTATCGAGTAGTCATCAACACACGTCTACCAGGCATTCACAATGTCTGCAGTTGCTGGCATGGGTGGTACACCTAGCGGTGCTTCCAGGACGTAATTCTTCTGTGCAGCAATGAGGATAATCCTCAAGTTACAGACCTAGTCTCTGTAATTGCTACCATCATCTTGCAACTTAGCTTTCTCTAGGAACACATTAAAATTCAAGGGAATGGTAGCACGGGCCATTGATCTACAAAAACATAGAGATGCAAAAACTATCAGGACTAAGTTCATGATAAATTAAAGTTCAATTAATCATATTACTTAAGAACTCCCACTTAGATAGACATCCCTCTAGTCATCTAAATGATCACGTGATCTAAATCAACTAAACTATGTCCGATCATCACGTGAGATGGAGTATTTTCCAATGGTGAACATCACTATGTTGAATATCTACTATATGATTCACATTCGACCTTTCGGTCACAGTGTTCCGAGGCCATATCTGCATATGCTAGGCTCGTCAAGTTTAACCCGAGTATTCTACACATGCAAAACTGGCTTGCACTCGCTGTATGTGAACGTAGAGCTTATCACACACGATCATCACGTGGTGTCTCGGCACGACGAACTGTAGCAACGGTGCATACTCAGGGAGAACACTTAAACCTTGAAATTTAGTAAGGGGTCATCATATAATGCTATCACCGTACTAAGAAAAATAAGATGCATAAAAGATAAACATCACATGCAATCAAAATATGTGACATGTTATGGTCATCATCATCTTGTGCTCATGATCTCCATCACCGAAGCATCGTCATGATCTCCATCTTCACCGGCTTGACATCTTGATCTCCATCGTAGCATTGTTGTCATCTCGCCAACTATTGCTACTACGGCTATTGCAACTGCTTAGTGATAAAGTAAAGCAATTACATGGCGATTGCATTTCATACAATAAAGCGACAACCATATGGCTCCTGCCAGTTGCCGATAACTCTGTTACAAAACATGATCATCTCATACAACAATTTATATCACGTCATATCTTGATCATATAACATCACAACAAGCCCTGCAAAAACAAGTTAGATGCCCTCTACTTTGTTGTTGCAAGTTTTACGTGGCTGCTATGGGCTTCTAGCAAGAACCGTTCTTACCTACACATCAAAACCACAATGATTTTTCATCAAGTGTGGTGTTTTAACCTTCAACAAGGACCAGGCGTAGTCAAACTCGATTCAACTAAAGTTGGAGAAACAGACACCCGCCAGCCACCTGTGTGCAAATCACTTTAGTAGAACCAGTCTCATGAACGCGGTCATGTAATGTCGGTCCGGGCTGCTTCATCCAACAATACCACCAAATCAAAGTAAGACGTCGGTGGTAAGTAGTATGACTATTATCGCCCACACCACTTTGTGTTCTAATCGTGCAAATAACATCTACGCATAGACATGGCTCGGATACCACTGTTGGGGAACCTGGTAATTCAAAATTTTCTTACGATCACACAAGATCTATCTAGGAGATGCATATCAACGAAATAGGAGAGTGTGTCCACATACCCTCGTAGACCGACAACGGAAGCGTTTAGTAACGCAGTTGATGTAGTCGAACGTCTTCGCGATCCAACCGATCCAAGTACCGAACTTACGGCACCTCCGTGTTCAGCACACGTTTAACACGATGACGTCCCTCGAGCTCTTGACCCAGTTAAGGATGAGAGAGAGTTCCGCCAGCATGATGGCATGGCAACGGTGTTGATGATGTAACCGGCGCAGGGCTTCGCCTAAGCACTACGATGATATGACCGAGTGTTAAACTATGGAGGGGGGCACCGCACACGGCTAAGAGATTGTTTGGTGTGCCTTGGGGTGCCCCTCTACCCCCGTATATAAAGGAGGGAGGAGGAGGCCAGCCAAGGAGGGGCGCGCCTATAGGGGGAGTCCAACTAGGATTCCCAATCCTAGTTGGAGTCCCCTTCCTTTTTCCTAGAGGGGAGAGGGGAAAAGAGTAGGAGAGGGAGAAGGAAAGAGGGGGGGGGGGCGCCGCCCCCTCCTAGGACAATTTGGACCAGCCAAGGAGGGGGAGGGGGGCGTCCACACGGTGGCCCTCCTCTCCTTTCCACTAAAGCCCATTAAGGCCCACTACTTCCCTGGGGGTTCCGGTAACCTCCCGGTACTCCGAAAAATGTCCGAACCATTCCGAAACCTTTCCGGTGTCTGAACATAACCTTCCAATATATCAATCTTTATGTCTAGACCATTTCGAGACTCCTCGTCATGTCCGTGATCTCATCCGGGACTCCGAACAAACTTCGGTCATCAAAAATACATAACTCATAATACAAATCGTCATCGAACATTAAGCGTGCGGCCCTACGGGTTCGAGAACTATGTAGACATGATCGAGACACATATCCGGTCAATAACTAATAGCGGAACCTGGATGCTCATATTGGCTCCTACATAGTCTACGAAGATCTTTATTGGTCAAACCGCGTAACAACATACGTTGTTCCCTTTGTCAACAGTATGTTACTTGCCCGAGATTCGATCGTCGGTATCATCATACCTAGTTCAATGTCATTACCGAAAAGTCTCTTTACTCATTCTGTAATGCTTCATCCCGCAACTAACTCATTAGTCACATTGCTGGCAAGGCTTATTGTGATGAGCATTACCAAGAGGGCCTAGAGATATCTCTTCGATACACGGAGTGACAAATCCTATTCTCGATCTATGCCAACCCAACAAACACCTTCGGAGACACCTGTAGAGCATCTTTATAATCATCCAGTTACGTTGTGAAGTTTGATAGCACACAAGGTGTTCCTCCGGTATTCGGTAGTTGCATAATCTCCTAGTCTGAGGAACATGTATAAGTCATGAAGAAAGCAGTAGCAATGAAACTGTAACGATCATAATGCTAAGCTAACTGATGGGTCATGTCCATCACATCATTCTCCTAATGATGTGATCCCGTTCATCAAATGACAACACATGTCTATGGTTAGGAAACATAACCATCTTTGATTAACGAGCTAGTCAAGTAGAGGCACTAGGGATACTATGTTTTGTCTATGTATTCACACATGTACTACGTTTCAGATTAATACAATTCTAGCATGAATAATAAACATTTATCATGATATAAGGAAATATAAATAACAACTTTATTATTACCTCTAGGGCATATTTCCTTCAGTCTCCCACTGGCACTAGAGTCAATAATGTAGATTACATAGTAATGATTCTAACACCCATGGAGTCTTGGTGCTGATCATGTTTTGCTTGTGGAAGAGGCTTAGTCAACGGGTCTGCAACATTCAGATCCGTATGTATCTTGCAAATCTCCATGTCTCCCTCCGACACTTGATGACGGGTGGAATTGAAGCGTCTCTTGATGTGTTTGGTTCTCTTGGGAAATCTGGATTCCTTTGCCAAAGCAATTGCTCCAATATTGTCACAAAAGATTTTCATTGGACCCGATGCACTAGGTATAACACCGAGATCGGATATGAACTCCTTCATCCAGACTCCTTCATTTGCTGCTTTCGAAGCAGCTATGTACTCTGCTTCACATGTATATCCCACCACGACTCTTTGCTTGGAACTGCACCAACTGACAGCTCCACCATTCAATATAAATATGTATCCAGATTGCGACTTAGAGTCATCTGAATCAGTATCAAAGCTTGCATCGACGTAACCATTTACGACGAGCTCTTTGTCACCTCCATAAACGAGAAACATATCCTTAATCCTTTTCAGGTATTTCAGGATGTTCTTGACCACTGTCTAGTGCACCACTCCTTGATTACTTTGGTACCTCCCTGCTATACTTATAGCAAGGGGCACATCAGGTCTGGTACACAACATTGCATACATGATCGAACCTATGGCTGAAGCATAGGGAATGACTTTCATTTTCTCTCTATCTTCTGCAATGGTCGGGCATTGAGTCTCACTCAACTTCACACCTTGTAACACATGCAAGAACCCTTTGTTTGACTGATCCATTTTGAACTTCTTCAAAAATTTATCAAGGTATGTGATTTGTGAAAGTGCAATTAAGCATCTTGATCTATCTCTATAGATCTTGATGCCCAATATGTAAGCAGCTTCACTGAGGTCTTTCATTGAAAAACTATTATTCAACTACCCTTTTATGCTATCCAGAAATTCTATATCATTTCCAATCAACAATATGCCATCCACATATAATATTAGAAATACTATAGAGATCCCACTCACTTTCTTGTAAATACATGCTTCTCCAAAAGTCTATATAAAACCATATGCTTTGATCACACTATCAAAGCATTTATTCCAAGGCTTGCACCAGTCCATAGATGGATCGCTGGAGCTTGCACACTTTGTTAGCACCTTTGGATCGACAAAACCTTCTGGTTGCATCATATACAACTCTTCTTCCAGAAATCCATTAAGGAATGCAGTATTGACATCCATCTGCCAAGTTTCATAATCATAAAATGTGGCAATTGCTAACATGATTCGGACAAACTTAAGCATCGCTACGGGTGAGAAGGTCTCATCATAGTCAACTCCTTGAACTTGTCGAAAACCTTTCGCAACAAGTCGAGCTTTGTAGACAGTAACATTACCGTTAGCGTCAGTCTTCTTATTGAAGACCCATTTATTTTCTATGGATTGACCATCATCGGACAAGTCCACCAAAGTCCACACTTTGTTCTCATACATGGATCCCATCTCAGATTTCATGGCCTCAAGCCATTTCGTAGAATCTTGGCTCATCATCGCTTCCTCATAGTTCGTAGGTTCATCATGGTCTAGTAACATGACTTCCAGAACAGGATTACTGTACCACTCTAGTGCGTACCGTACTTGGAAGACCTATGAGGTTTGGTAGTAACTTGATTTGAAGTTTCATGATCATCATCATTAGCTTCCTCACCAATTGGTGTAGGAATCACTGGAACTGATTTATGTGATGAACTACTTTCCAATTCGAGAGAAGGTACAATTACCTCATCAAGTTCTACTTTCCTCCCACTCACTTCTTTCGAGAGAAACTCCTTCTCTAGAAAGGATCCATTCTTTGCAATGAATATCTTGCCTTCGGATGTGTAATAGAAGGTGTACCCAACAGTTTCCTTTGGGTATCCTATGAAGACGCATTTCTTCGATTTGGGTTCGATCTTATCAGGTTGAAGCTTTTTCACATAAGCATCGCAGCCCCAAACTTTAAGAAACGACAACTTTGGTTTCTTGTCAAACCATAGTTCATATGGCGTCGTCTCAACAGATTTTGATGGTGTCCTATTTAAAGTGAATGCAACCGTCTCTAAAGCATAACCCCAAAACGATAGCGGTAAATCAGTAAGAGACATCATAGATCACACCATATCTAATAAAGTATGGTTACGACGTTCGGACACAGCATTACGCTGTGGTGTTCCAGGTGGCGTGAGTTGCAAAACTATTCCACATTGTTTCAAATGAAGACCAAAATCGTAACTCAAATATTCGCCTCCACAATCAGATCGTAGAAACTTTATTTCTTGTTACGATGATTTTCCACTTCACTCTGAAATTCTTTGAACTTTTCAAACATTTCAGACTTATGCTTCATTAAGTATATATACCCATATCTTCTCAAATCATCTGTGAAGGTAAGAAAATAACGATACCCGCCACGAGCCTCAACACTCATTGGCCACATACATCAGTATGTATTATTTCCAATAAGTCAGTAGCTCGTTCCATTGTTCCGGAGAACAGAGTTTTAGTCATCTTGCCCATGAGGCATGGTTCGCAAGCACCAAGTGATTCATAATCAAGTGATTCCAAAAGCCCATCAACATGGAGTTTCTTCATGCGCTTTACACCAATATGACCTAAACGGTAGTGCCACAAATAAGTTGCACTATGATTATTAACTTTGCATCTTTTGGCTTCAATATTATGAACATGTGTATCTCCACGATCGAGATTCAATAGAAATAGACCACTCAAGAAGGGTGCATGACCATAAAAGATATTACTCATATAAATAGAACAACCATTATTCTACGATTTAAATGAATAACCGTCTCACATCAAACAAGATCCAGATATAATGTTCATGCTCAACGCTGGTACCAAATAACAATTATTCAGGTCTAAAACTAATCCTGAAGGTAGATGTAGAGGTAGCGTGCCGACGGCGACCACATCGACCTTGGAACCATTCTCGACACGCATCATCACCTCGTCCTTAACCAATCTTTGTTTAATCCATAGGCCCTGTTTCGAGTTGCAAATATGAGGAACATAACCAGTATCAAATACCCAGGCGTTACTATGAGCATTAGTAAGGTACACATTAAGAACATGTATATCAAATATACCTTTCACTTTGCCATCCTTCTTATCCGTCAAATACTTGGGGTAGTTTCGCTTCTAGTGATTAGTCCCTTTGCAGTAGAAGTACTCAGTTTCAGGCTTAGGTCCAGACTTGGGCTTCTTCCCTTGAGCAGAAACTTGCTTGTCGTTCTTCTTGAAGTTCCCCTTCTTCCCTTAGCCCTTTTTCTTGAAACTAGTGGTCTTGTTGACCATCAACACTTGATACTCCTTCTTGATTTCTACCTCCGCAGCCATTAGCATTGCAAAGAGCTCGAGAATCATTTTCGTCATCCCTTGCATATTATATTTCATCATGAAGCCTTTATAGCTTGGTGGCAGTGATTGAAGAACTCTGTCAATGACACTATCATCAGGAAGATTAACTCCCAGCTGAGTCAATGGGTTATGGTACCCAGACATTCTGAGTATGTTTTCACTGACATAACTATTCTCCTCCATTTTGCAGCTATAGAACTTGTTGGAGACTTCATATCTCTCAACTCGAGCATTTGCTTGAAATATTAACTTCAACTCTTGGAACATCTCATATGCTCCATCACGTTCAAAACGTCTTTGAAGTCCCGATTCTAAGCCGTAGAGCATGGCACACTGAACTATCGAGTCTTCATCAACACACGTCTGCCAGGCATTCACAATGTCTGCAGTTGCTGGCATGGGTGGTACACCTAGCGGTGCTTCCAGGACGTAATTCTTCTGTGTAGCAATGAGGATAATCCTCAAGTTACAGACCTAGTCTGTGTAATTGCTACCATCATCTTTCAACTTAGCTTTCTCTAGGAACACATTAAAATTCAAGGGAATGGTAGCACGGGCCATTGATCTACAAAAACATAGACATGCAAAAACTATCAGGACTAAGTTCATGATAAATTAAAGTTCAATTAATCATATTACTTAGGAACTCCCACTTAGCTAGACATCCCTCTAGTCATCTAAATGATCACGTGATCTAAATCAACTAAACCATGTCCGATCATCACGTGAGATGGAGTATTTTTCAATGGTGAACATCACTATGTTGAATATCTACTATATGATTCACATTCGACCTTTCGGTCACAGTGTTTCGAGGCCATATCTGCATATGCTAGGCTCGTCAAGTTTAACCCAAGTATTCTACACATGCAAAACTGGCTTGCACCCGCTGTATGTGAACGTAGAGCTTATCACACCCAATCATCACGTGGTGTCTCGGCACGACGAACTGTAGCAACGGTGCATACTCAGGGAGAACACTTAAACCTTGAAATTTAGTAAGGGATCATCATATAATGCTATCACCGTACTAAGAAAAATAAGATGCATAAAAGATAAACATCACATGCAATCAAAATATGTGACATGTTATGGTCATCATCATCTTGTGCTCATGATCTCCATCATCGAAGCATCGTCAAGATCTCCATCTTCACCGGCTTGACACCTTGATCTCCATCGTAGCATTGTTGTCATCTCGCCAACTATTGCTACTACGACTATTGCCACTACTTAGTGATAAAGTAAAGCAATTACATGGCGATTGCATTTCATACAATAAAGCGACAACCATATGGCTCCTGCCAGTTGCCGATAACTCTGTTACAAAACATGATCATCTCATACAACAATTTATATCACGTCATATCTTGATCATATAACATCACAACAAGCCTTGCAAAAACAAGTTAGATGCCCTCTACTTTGTTGTTGCAAGTTTTACGTGGCTGCTACGGGCTTCTAGCAAGAACCGTTCTTACCTACGCATCAAAACCACAATGATTTTTCGTCAAGTGTGGTGTTTTAACCTTCAACAAGGACTAGGCGTAGTCAAACTCGATTCAACTAAAGTTGGAGAAACAAACACCCGCTAGCCACCTATGTGCAAATCACGCCAGTAGAACCAGTCTCATGAATGTAGTCATGTAATGTCGGTCCCGGCTGCTTCATCCAATAATACCGCCGAATCAAAGTAAGACGTCGGTGGTAAGTAGTATGACTATTATCGCCCACACCTCTTTGTGTTCTAATCGTGCAAATAACATCTACGCATAGACCTGGCTCAGATACCACTGTTGGGGAACGTGGTAATTCAAAATTTTCTTACGATCACACAAGATCTATCTAGGAGCTGCATAGCAATGAAACAGGAGAGTGTGTCCACATACCCTCGTAGACCGACAGCGAAAGCATTTAGTAACGCGGTTGATGTAGTTGAATGTCTTCACGATCCATCCGATCCAAGTACCGAACGTACGACACCTCCGTGTTCAGCACACGTTTAACACGATGACGTCCCTCGAGCTCTTGACCTAGTTAAGGACAAGGGAGAGTTCCACCAGCGCGATGGCATGGCAACGGTGTTGATGATGTAACCGGCGCAAGGCTTCGCCTAAGCACTACGATGATATGACCGAGTGTTAAACTATGGAGGCGGGCACTGCACACGGCTAAGAGATTGTTTGTTGTGCTTTGGGGTGCCCCTCTACCCCCGTATATAAAGGAGGGAGGAGGAGGCCAGCCAAGGAGGGTCACGCCTATAGGGGGAGTCCAACTAGGATTCCCAATCCTAGTTAGAGTCACCTTCCTTTTTCCTAGAGAGGAGAGGGGAAAAGAGTAGGAGAGGGAGAAGGAAAGAGGGGGGGCGCCGCCCCCTCCTAGTCCAATTCGGACCATCCAAGGAGGGGGGGGGGGCGGCCACCCTGCGGCCCTCCTTTCCTTTCCACTAAAGCCCATTAAGGCCCACTACTTCCTCGGGGGTTCCGGTAACCTCCCGGTACTCCGAAAAATGTCCGAACCATTCCGAAACCTTTCCGGTGTCTGAACATAACCTTCCAATATATCAATCTTTATGTCTCGACCATTTCGAGACTCCTCGTCATGTTCGTGATCTCATCCGGGACTCCGAACAAACTTCGGTCATCAAAAACACATACCTCATAATACAAATCGTCATTGAACATTAAGCGTGCGGCCCTATGGGTTTGAGAACTATGTAGACATGATCGAGACACATATCCGATCAATAACGAATAGCGGAACCTAGATGCTCATATTGGCTCCTACATAGTCTACGAAGATCTTTATCGGTGAAACCTCATAACAACATACGTTGTTCCCTTTGTCAATAGTATGTTACTTGCCCGAGATTCAATCGTCGGTATCATCATATCTAGTTCAATCTCGTTACCGGAAAGTCTCTTTACTCGTTCTGTAATGCTTCATCCCGCAACTAACTCATTAGTCACATTGCTCGCAAGGCTTATAGTGATGAGTATTACCAAGAGGGCCCAGAGATATCTCTTCAATACACGGAGTGACAAATCCTATTCTCGATCAATGCCAACCCAACAAACACCTTCGGAGACACCTTTAGAGCATCTTTATAATCACCCAGTTACGTTGTGACGTTTGATAGCACACAAGGTGTTCCTCCGGTATTCGGTAGTTGCATCATCTCATAGTCCGAGGAACATGTATAAGTCATGAAGAAAGTAGTAGCAATGAAACTGTAATGATCATAATGCTAAGCTAACTGATGGGTCATGTCCATCACATCATTCTCCTAATGATGTGATCCCGTTCATCAAATGACAACACATGTCTATGGTTAGGAAACATAACCATCTTTGATTAACGAGCTAGTCAAGTAGAGGCATACTAGGGACACTATGTTTTGTCTATGTATTCACACATGTACTAAGTTTCCGGTTAATAAAATTCTAGCATGGATAATAAACATTTATCATGATATAAGGAAATATAAATAACAACTTTATTATTGCCTATAGGGCATATTTCCTTCAACCTCTCTGCTGAGCCTAGGTAGGGCTATAACATGTTGATCTTCCGAGGCCGGGCATGGACCCAGGAAAGTTTGTCCGGCCAGTGTAATCAAGCATGTTTGGTAATGTAGTGCAACCCTGCAAGGAAGTTATCTACTTGAATAGCCGAGTCCATGGTAACGGGCTCTCAGAGTTGTATCCTGATCTATTACAACTAGAAATAGTTACTTGAGATATGTGATGGATATGTGGCCCCGGGATTGCTTCCTCGCAGGGAGTCGAGGAAGGATCTCTGGGCATTAATACTACAACATGCTTGTTAAATGTTAAAATGCTATTATGTACTCTTCTGAATGGTGCAAGATGCTTGAAGATGCTAGTCGTTGATAGGCTAGGCCTTCCCCTCTATTCTCGCATTCTGCAGTTCAGTCCACAGATACAACCCTTACATTTGATACTGATGTATATTTAGTATATATCTGATGTAAGTCTTGCGAGTACTTTGCATGAGTACTCATGGTTGCTTTGCTACCTCTTTTCCTCCTATACCCGGTTGCTATGATCAGGTGGTGGATCCCAGGAGCCAGATACAACCCCTATCGACTACTACTAAATCGAGAACGTCGACGACCCGGAGTAGTTAGGAGGTCCCAGGCAGGAGGCCTTAACTCTTCAATCTTTGTTGCTTTTGTATTTGTGTAGGATCCAAAGTATGTCTAGAGGGGGGGGGGTGATTAGACTACTTGACTATCGGCGTCCTGGATATGGGGGTATCCAGCCCAGCCTGCCTACGGCCCACCACGTGGCTCCATCGGTGGCCTGGTACGGCCCAGCTTCAGCATCAACAACTCAAGACCCTCGCGAGGGGCCAAGCCTCGCGAGGCGGATGACGCCAAGACCCCCGAGGGGATCGGCCTCCTCAGGATAGCTCCCGAGGGGCGGAGAGTTCTATGCAGGGTTTACCTCACAAGGCTCAGCTAACGTGAGCCATGAAGACCAAGGCCAGGCGGGAGCCAGGCGGACGCAGAGTGCATGTTTCCTCTTTGGTGCAAAGGAGGCAAGCCATAGGCGTGGAGTCTCGAGGAATCAGCCAAGGGTTTCCATTCTGGTGCAACGAGACCAAGACCGCCAGGACGGCAGGACGGAGGTCATCGACGAGCCCACTGAAGTGTTGATCAATGATAATTTCAATCACCTTTTCTACCATCATTATATGTTATAACAGTAGCTCATCTCATAAAACTTCTCATGATCAAGTAGCAAGCTATTCACATGTTAAAGCATAGATCATAAGCTTTCTTGAAAACTAACAAACTATGTTCTCAGTCATCGAACAATTGCAATTCATCTTATTTTCAGGAAGGGTCTATGTAAGAGCTTTGATTTAGCAAATCCCACATACTCAACTATCATATAGTCTTCCATGATTGCTACCACTCAAAACATATTTTTAGAACAAATAGCATCCATCGAACACAAAGAACGGTGCATGACCATAAAAGATATTACTCATATAAATAGAACAACCATTATTCTACGATTTAAATGAATAACCGTCTCACATCAAACAAGATCCAGATATAATGTTCATGCTCAACGCTGGTACCAAATAACAATTATTCAGGTCTAAAACTAATCCCGAAGGTAGATGTAGAGGTAGCGTGCCGACGGCGACCACATCGACCTTGGAACCATTCTCAACACGCATCATCACCTCGTCCTTAACCAATCTTTGTTTAATCCATAGGCCCTGTTTCGAGTTGCAAATATGAGGAACATAACCAGTATCAAATACCCAGGCGTTACTATGAGCATTAGTAAGGTACACATTAAGAACATGTATATCAAATATACCTTTCACTTTGCCATCCTTCTTATCCGTCAAATACTTGGGGTAGTTTCGCTTCTAGTGATTAGTCCCTTTGCAGTAGAAGTACTCAGTTTCAGGCTTAGGTCCAGACTTGGGCTTCTTCCCTTGAGCAGCAACTTGCTTGTCGTTCTTCTTGAAGTTCCCCTTCTTCCCTTAGCCCTTTTTCTTGAAACTAGTGGTCTTGTTGACCATCAACACTTGATACTCCTTCTTGATTTCTACCTCCGCAGCCATTAGCATTGCAAAGAGCTCGAGAATCATTTTCGTCATCCCTTGCATATTATATTTCATCATGAAGCCTTTATAGCTTGGTGGCAGTGATTGAAGAACTCTGTCAATGACACTATCATCAGGAAGATTAACTCCCAGCTGAGTCAATGGGTTATGGTACCCAGACATTCTGAGTATGTTTTCACTGACATAACTATTCTCCTCCATTTTGCAGCTATAGAACTTGTTGGAGACTTCATATCTCTCAACTCGAGCATTTGCTTGAAATATTAACTTCAACTCTTGGAACATCTCATATGCTCCATCACGTTCAAAACGTCTTTGAAGTCCCGATTCTAAGCCGTAGAGCATGGCACACTGAACTATCGAGTCTTCATCAACACACGTCTGCCAGGCATTCACAATGTCTGCAGTTGCTGGCATGGGTGGTACACCTAGCGGTGCTTCCAGGACGTAATTCTTCTGTGTAGCAATGAGGATAATCCTCAAGTTACAGACCTAGTCTGTGTAATTGCTACCATCATCTTTCAACTTAGCTTTCTCTAGGAACACATTAAAATTCAAGGGAATGGTAGCACGGGCCATTGATCTACAAAAACATAGACATGCAAAAACTATCAGGACTAAGTTCATGATAAATTAAAGTTCAATTAATCATATTACTTAGGAACTCCCACTTAGCTAGACATCCCTCTAGTCATCTAAATGATCACGTGATCTAAATCAACTAAACCATGTCCGATCATCACGTGAGATGGAGTATTTTTCAATGGTGAACATCACTATGTTGAATATCTACTATATGATTCACATTCGACCTTTCGGTCACAGTGTTTCGAGGCCATATCTGCATATGCTAGGCTCGTCAAGTTTAACCCAAGTATTCTACACATGCAAAACTGGCTTGCACCCGCTGTATGTGAACGTAGAGCTTATCACACCCAATCATCATGTGGTGTCTCGGCACGACGAACTGTAGCAACGGTGCATACTCAGGGAGAACACTTAAACCTTGAAATTTAGTATGGGATCATCATATAATGCTATCACCGTACTAAGAAAAATAAGATGCATAAAAGATAAACATCACATGCAATCAAAATATGTGACATGTTATGGTCATCATCATCTTGTGCTCATGATCTCCATCATCGAAGCATCGTCAAGATCTCCATCTTCACCGGCTTGACACCTTGATCTCCATCGTAGCATTGTTGTCATCTCGCCAACTATTGCTACTACGACTATTGCCACTACTTAGTGATAAAGTAAAGCAATTACATGGCGATTGCATTTCATACAATAAAGCGACAACCATATGGCTCCTGCCAGTTGCCGATAACTCTGTTACAAAACATGATCATCTCATACAACAATTTATATCACGTCATATCTTGATCATATAACATCACAACAAGCCTTGCAAAAACAAGTTAGATGCCCTCTACTTTGTTGTTGCAAGTTTTACGTGGCTGCTACGGGCTTCTAGCAAGAACCGTTCTTACCTACGCATCAAAACCACAATGATTTTTCGTCAAGTGTGGTGTTTTAACCTTCAACAAGGACTAGGCGTAGTCAAACTCGATTCAACTAAAGTTGGAGAAACAAACACCCGCTAGCCACCTATGTGCAAATCACGCCAGTAGAACCAGTCTCATGAACGTAGTCATGTAATGTCGGTCCCGGCTGCTTCATCCAATAATACCGCCGAATCAAAGTAAGACGTCGGTGGTAAGTAGTATGACTATTATCGCCCACACCTCTTTGTGTTCTAATCGTGCAAATAACATCTACGCATAGACCTGGCTCAGATACCACTGTTGGGGAACGTGGTAATTCAAAATTTTCTTACGATCACACAAGATCTATCTAGGAGCTGCATAGCAACGAAACAGGAGAGTGTGTCCACATACCCTCGTAGACCGACAGCGAAAGCATTTAGTAACGCGGTTGATGTAGTTGAATGTCTTCACGATCCAACCGATCCAAGTACCGAACGTACGACACCTCCGTGTTCAGCACACGTTTAACACGATGACGTCCCTCGAGCTCTTGACCTAGTTAAGGACAAGGGAGAGTTCCACCAGCGCGATGGCATGGCAACGGTGTTGATGATGTAACCGGCGCAAGGCTTCGCCTAAGCACTACGATGATATGACCGAGTGTTAAACTATGGAGGCGGGCACTGCACACGGCTAAGAGATTGTTTGTTGTGCTTTGGGGTGCCCCTCTACCCCCGTATATAAAGGAGGGAGGAGGAGGCCAGCCAAGGAGGGGCACGCCTATAGGGGGAGTCCAACTAGGATTCCCAATCCTAGTTAGAGTCACCTTCCTTTTTCCTAGAGAGGAGAGGGGAAAAGAGTAGGAGAGGGAGAAGGAAAGAGGGGGGGCGCCGCCCCCTCCTAGTCCAATTCGGACCATCCAAGGAGGGGGGGGGGCGGCCACCCTGCGGCCCTCCTTTCCTTTCCACTAAAGCCCATTAAGGCCCACTACTTCCTCGGGGGTTCCGGTAACCTCCCGGTACTCCGAAAAATGTCCGAACCATTCCGAAACCTTTCCGGTGTCTGAACATAACCTTCCAATATATCAATCTTTATGTCTCGACCATTTCGAGACTCCTCGTCATGTTCGTGATCTCATCCGGGACTCCGAACAAACTTCGGTCATCAAAAACACATACCTCATAATACAAATCATCATTGAACATTAAGCGTGCGGCCCTATGGGTTTGAGAACTATGTAGACATGATCGAGACACATATCCGATCAATAACGAATAGCGGAACCTAGATGCTCATATTGGCTCCTACATAGTCTACGAAGATCTTTATCGGTGAACCTCATAACAACATACGTTGTTCCCTATGTCAATAGTATGTTACTTGCCCGAGATTCAATTGTCGGTATCATCATATCTAGTTCAATCTCGTTACCGGAAAGTCTCTTTACTCGTTCTGTAATGCTTCATCCCGCAACTAACTCATTAGTCACATTGCTCGCAAGGCTTATAGTGATGAGTATTACCAAGAGGGCCCAGAGATATCTCTTCAATACACGGAGTGACAAATCCTATTCTCGATCAATGCCAACCCAACAAACACCTTCGGAGACACCTTTAGAGCATCTTTATAATCACCCAGTTACATTGTGACGTTTGATAGCACACAAGGTGTTCCTCCGGTATTCGGTAGTTGCATCATCTCATAGTCCGAGGAACATGTATAAGTCATGAAGAAAGCAGTAGCAATGAAACTGTAATGATCATAATGCTAAGCTAACTGATGGGTCATGTCCATCACATCATTCTCCTAATGATGTGATCCCGTTCATCAAATGACAACACATGTCTATGGTTAGGAAACATAACCATCTTTGATTAACGAGCTAGTCAAGTAGAGGCATACTAGGGACACTATGTTTTGTCTATGTATTCACACATGTACTAAGTTTCCGGTTAATAAAATTCTAGCATGGATAATAAACATTTATCATGATATAAGGAAATATAAATAACAACTTTATTATTGCCTATAGGGCATATTTCCTTCAACCTCTCTGCTGAGCCTAGGTAGGGCTATAACATGTTGATCTTCCGAGGCCGGGCATGGACCCAGGAAAGTTTGTCCGGCCAGTGTAATCAAGCATGTTGGGTAATGTAGTGCAACCCTGCAAGGAAGTTATCTACTTGAATAGCCGAGTCCATGGTAACGGGCTCTCAGAGTTGTATCCTGATCTATTACAACTAGAAATAGTTACTTGAGATATGTGATGGATATGTGGCCCCGGGATTGCTTCCTCGCAGGGAGTCAAGGAAGGATCTCTGGGCATTAATACTACAACATGCTTGTTAAATGTTAAAATGCTATTATGTACTCTTCTGAATGGTGCAAGATGCTTGAAGATGCTAGTCGTTGATAGGCTAGGCCTTCCCCTCTATTCTCGCATTCTGCAGTTCAGTCCACAGATACAACCCTTACATTTGATACTGGTGTATATTTAGTATATATCTGATGTAAGTCTTGCGAGTACTTTGCATGAGTACTCATGGTTGCTTTGCTACCTCTTTTCCTCCTATACCCGGTTGCTATGATCAGGTGGTGGATCCCAGGAGCCAGATACAACCCCTATCGACTACTACTAAATCGAGAATGTCGACGACCCGGAGTAGTTAGGAGGTCCCAGGCAGGAGGCCTTAACTCTTCAATCTTTGTTGCTTTTGTATTTGTGTAGGATCAAAAGTATGTCTAGAGGGGGGGGGTGATTAGACTACTTGACTATCGGCGTCCTGGATATGGGGGTATCCAGCCCAGCCTGCCTACGGCCCACCACGTGGCTCCATCGGTGGCCTGGTACGGCCCAGCTTCAGCATCAACAACTCAAGACCCTCGCGAGGGGCCAAGCCTCGCGAGGCGGATGACGCCAAGACCCCCGAGGGGATCGGCCTCCTCAGGATAGCTCCCAAGGGGCGGAGAGTTCTATGCAGTGTTTACCTCACAAGGCTCAGCTAACGTGAGCCATGAAGACCAAGGCCAGGCGGGAGCCAGGCGGACGCAGAGTGCATGTTTCCTCTTTGGTGCAAAGGAGGCAAGCCATAGGCGCGGAGTCTCGAGGAATCAGCCAAGGGTTTCCATTCTGGTGCAACGAGACCAAGACCGCCAGGACGGCAGGACGGAGGTCATCGACGAGCCCACTGCAGTGTTGATCAATGATAATTTCAGTCACCTTTTCTACCATCATTATATGTTATAACAGTAGCTCATCTCATAAAACTTCTCATGATCAAGTAGCAAGCTATTCACATGTTAAAGCATAGATCATAAGCTTTCTTGAAAACTAACAAACTATGTTCTCAGTCATCGAACAATTGCAATTCATCTTATTTTCAGGAAGGGTCTATGTAAGAGCTTTGATTTAGAAAATCCCACATACTCAACTATCATATAGTCTTCCATGATTGCTACCACTCAAAACATATTTTTAGAACAAATAGCATCCATCGAACACAAAGAAAGATAGGGGCTTAATGTTTCGCCTCCCAATTTACTTATCATATAGATAATTGTCAACAATAATAATTCATGATCAAATATATTTGAATGGCCATATATGCTTAGATCTTTCCCATCACATGCTGCTTGCCAACTAAACAGTAGGTTGGAATGAGAAGGAATACTACTCACTCTTGCATAAATGTAAAAGATAGGCCCTTCGCAGAGGGGAGCAGGGATTTGCAGAGGTGCCAGATCTTGAAGCCTTAAAACAGAGATGAAAATAATTTTGAGAGGTATGCTTTCATTGTCAACATAACGACCAAGAGTTCCCAATATCTTCCATAGTAGATACATTATAGGCGGTTCCCAAACATAAAGGTAAATATTTTAATCCCCCTCCACCAACAATCACACTCCACGGCTTGTCCGAACCAATGGGTGCCGTCCAACTATCAACAATCCTGGGGGAGTTTTGTTTAAATTATTTGCGATTTTGTTTTTTATCTTTTGATCATTGGACTGGGCAACCCAGTTACCAGCCATTTCCTTGTGAATGATGAGCGGAGTCCACTCATCGTGAGAATAACCCACCTAGCATGGAAGATACTGACAGCCCCTAGTCGCTACATGAGCGATTCAGGCATACAAAACAGATTATTATTTGAAGGTTTAGAGTTTGGCACATGCAAATTTACTTGGAACGGCAGGTAAATACCGCATATAGGTAGATATGGTGGACACTCATGGAATAAACTTGGTTCAAGGAATTTGGATGCACAAGAAATATTGCCGCTTAGTATAGATATTTTGGCTAGCAAAGGATACTAAATAGCAAGCACCACATGTTAGAGGATCTATAACAATATAACTTCTATACAAATATATCCAAGCATAACTCATTATGTTGTCTTCCTTGTCCAACTTCAACTAATTTGCTCAGGTTTGAAAATAATTAATGGGGCTCACAATCAGAGAAGATGTCCAAGATAGCATATTTATATGTGAAATCTCTCTTCCTTCAATATTCTTTCATGAATTGTTCAAGTGACCAATACAATGTTTGCTAACCTTCAATAAATTTATCACCTCTACTTATTATATGTGAAATCATTACTCCCCATGGGATAAGCATATGAAAAATATATAATTTCAGATTTATGATATTCAACTCATTCAACCATTTACTCATAGGATATAAGTGAAACACATGAGTAAATGACAAACTACTCTAAAAAGATATAAGTGAAGACCAATGAGTAGTCAAATAATTATTTAGCTATGCGAGGACTCTCTCTCATTTAAGTATTTCAGATCTTAAGTACTTATTCAAATAGCAAGCAAATAAAATAAAATAAAATGACGCTCCAAGCAAAACACATATCATGTGGTGAATAAAAATATAGCTCCAAGTAAAGTTACCGATGAACGAAGAAGAAAGAGGGGATGCCATCCGGGGCATCCCCAAGCTTAGGCTCTTGGTTGTCCTTAAATATTACCTTGGGGTGCCTGGGGCATCCCCAAGCTTAGGCTCTTGCAACTCCTTATTCCATAGTCCATAGAATCTTTACCCAAAACTTGAAAACTTCACACCACAAAACTCAACAGAAAACTCGTAAGCTCCGTTAGTATAAGAAAATAAATCACCACTTAGGTACTGTTGTGAACTCATTCTAAATTCATATTGGTGTAATATCTACTGTATTCCAACTTCTCTATGGTTCCTACCCTCAGATACTACTCATAGATTCGCCGAAATAAGCAAACAACACATAGAAAACAGAATCTGTCAAAAACAGAACAGTCTGTAGCAATCTGTATCATTCGGATACTTCTGTAACTCCAAAAATTCTGAGATAAATTGGTGGACCTGAGGAATTTGTCTGTTAATCATCTGCAAAAATAATCAACCTAAAATCACTTTCCAGTAAAAAATAGCAGCTAATCTCGTGAGCGCAAAAGTTTCTGTTTTTTACAGCAAGATCGCAAAGACTTCACCCAAGTCTTCCCAAAGGTTCTACTTGGCATAAACACTAATTAAAACATAAAACCACATCTAAACAGAGGCTAGATGAATTATTTATTACTAAACAGGAGAAAAATGCAAAGAACAAAAATAAAATTGGGTTGCCTCCCAACAAGCGCTAACGTTTAACGCCCCTAGCTAGGCATGCTGATTTCAATGATGCTCACATAAAAGATAAGAATTGAAACATAACAGGAGCATCATGAAGAATATGGCTAGCACATTTAAGTCTAACCCACTTCCTATGCATAGGGATTTTGTGAGCAAACAACTTATGGGAACAATAATCAACTAGCATAAGAAGGCAAAACAAGCTTAACTTTAAAACTTTAAGCACATAGAGAGGAAACTTGATATTATTGCAATTCCTACAAGCATATACTCCTCCCTAATAATAATTTTCAGTAGCATCATGAATGAATTCAACAATATAACTATCACATAAAGCATTCTTTTCATGATCTACAAGCATAGAAATTTTATTACTCTCCACATAAGCAAAATTCTTCTCATGAATAGTAGTGGGAGCAAACTCAACAAAATAACTATCATGTGAAGCATAATCCAATTGAAAATAAAAATTATGATGACAAGTTTCATGGTTGTCTTTATTCTTTATAGCATACGTCTCATCACAATAAACATCATAAATAGGAGGCATGCTTTCATCATAATAAATATGCTCATCAAAAATCGGGGGACTAAACATATCATCTTCATCAAACATAGCATCCCCAAGCTTGTGGCTTTGCATATCATTAGCATCATGGGTATTCAAAGAATTCATACTAACAACATTGCAATCATGCTCATCATTCAAAGATTTAGAGCCAAACATTTTAAAGCATTCTTCCTCTGGCAATTGAGCACAATTATCAGAATCCTTATTTTCACGGAAGACATTAAAAAGATGAAGCATATGAGGCACCCTCAATTCCATTTTGTTTTGTAGTTTTCTTTTATATACTAAACTAGTGATAAAACAAGAAACTGAAAAATTCGATTGTAAGATCTAAAGATATACCATCAAGCACTCACCTCCCCGACAACGGCGCCAGAAAAGAGCTTGATGTCTACTACACAACCTTCTTCTTGTAGACGTCGTTGGGCCTCCAAGTGCAGAGGTTTGTAGGAAAGTAGAAAATTTCCCTATGGTGGATGACCTAAGGTTTATCAATCTGTGGGAGGCGTAGGATGAAGATGGTCTCTCTCAAACAACCCTGCAACAAAATAACAAAGAGTCTCTTGTGTCCCCAACACACCCAATACAATGGTAAATTGTATAGGTGCACTAGTTCGGCGAAGAGGTAGTGATACAAGTGCAATATGGATGATAGATATAGGTTTTTGTAATCTGAAAATACAAAAACAGCAAGGTAGCAAGTGGTAAAAGTGAGCGTAAATGGCATTGCAATGCTAGGAAACAAGGCCTAGGGTTCATACTTTCACTAGTGCAAGTTCTCTCAACAATAATAACATAATTGGATCATATAACAATCCCTCAACATGCAACAAAGAGTCACTCCAAAGTCACTAATAGCGGAGAACAAACGAATAGATTATTGTACGGTATGAAACCACCTCAAAGTTATCCTTTCTGATCGATCTATTCAAGAGTCTGTGGTAAAATAACACGAATCTATTCTTTCCATTCGATCTATCCTAGAGTTCGTACTAGAATAACACCTTAAGACATAAATAAATCAAAACCCTAATGTCACCTAGATACTCCAATGTCACCTCAAGTATCCGTGGGGTATGATTATACGATATGCATCACACAATCTCAGATTCATCTATTCAACCAACACAAATAACATCAAAGAGTGCCCCAAAGTTTCTAAAGGAGAGTCAAGACGAAAACGTTTGCCAACCCCTATGCATAAGTTCAAAAGGTCACTAAACCCGCCAGTTGATCACCAAAACATACGTCAAGTAGATCACGTGAATATCCCATTGTCACCACAGATAAGCACATTCAAGACATACATCAAGTGTTCTCAAATCCTTAAAGAATCAATCCGATAAGATAACTTCAAAGGGAAAAATCAATCCATTACAAGGCAGTAGAGGGGGAGAAACATCATAAGATCCAACTATAATAGAAAAGCTCACGATACATCAAGATCGTGCCAAATCAACAACACGAGAGAGAGAGAGATCAAACACATAGCTACTGGTACATACCCTCAGCCCCGAGGGTGAACTACTCCCTCCTCGTCTTGGAGAGCGCCGGGATGATGAAGATGGCCACCAGTGATGGATCCCCCCTCCGATAGGGTGCCGGAACAGGGCCCCGATTGGTTTTTGGTGGCTATAGAGGCTTGCGGCGGCGGAACTCCCGATCTAGGTTCCTTTCTGGGGGTTTCTGTATTTATAGGAATTTTTGGCATCGGTCTCACATTAGGGGGGTCTCTGAGTCGTCCATGAGATAGGGGCCCATGCCCAGGGGGGTAGGGCGCGCCCCCCACCCTCGTGGACAGCTCGGGACTCTTTTGGCCCAACTCTTTTACTTCGGGGGCTTCTTTTGGTCCATAAAAAATCATCAAAAATTGGCATGTCAATTGGACTCCGTTTGGTATTCCTTTTCTTTAAAACTCAAAAACAAGAAAAAAATAGAAACTGGCACTGAGCTCTAGGTTAATAGGTTAGTCCGAAAAATCATATAAAACAACATATAAATGCATATAAACATCTAAGATGGATAATATAATAGTATGAATACTTCATAAGTTATAGATACGTTGGAGACATGTCAAGCGTCACAACCAGATGCTTTTCGTAGGTGAAGACTACTTTCGTCAGGATAAGCTGTACTACTTGTCCCCTTTCAAATCTGGCCATTGTGGGATCCCTTCCCGCCAACATTGGGGAAGAGGACCAAGGCCACTATAAATAGGAGTAGCCACTACCATAGAGAAAGGATGGGTCGAACTAACTCGCACCACACCAGCTCCCTCGAGATCAAGAACACCTCACCTCCTGAGGCCAGTTCATCCACTGTACTAGTTCATCCTCAGCCCTCCGAGGCAATCCACCAAAACGCTGGAGTAGGGTATTACACAACAAGGTGGCCCGAACCAGGATAAACTGTCGTGTCTCTTTGTCTCTTTGAGCTTGTCGCGCTAGGCTTAGGACGATCGCGAGTAGGCAGGCTAGGTAGGTTGAGATCTCCGCACGCACCCCAGAGTTCGAACCTCTCAAGGGTTTGTGGATCCCTTAATCCAACATTTGGCGCACCAGATAGGGGTGCGTCGGAAATCTTCTACCCCGACCGCCAAATCACGCCACAGGCTCCGATGGCGGGCGCTCCCCCGTCGGCCCAGCCAACGCGCGCTCCCGATGAAGCGCCGGGGCTTCGCTACTTCACCCTCTCCCCGCGGCAGGTGAAGTGGCCGCCCAAGTTCCGACCGGAGATGCCGTCGCGTTATGACGGCGCGGCGGATCCGACCGCCTTTCTTCAAGCGTATGAGGAGGCAGTCTAGGCGGCCGGCAGAGACGACAAGGTGAAGGCCAACTGGCCCCCAATGGCCTTGTAGGCGCACCGTGCGCCTGGTTGCTCAACCTGCCGGCATCCTCCATGGCCTCCTGGGAGGACCTGCACGACCTCTTCCTTGCCCACTATGCGGCACTGGTGCCCCCGGTCGTCGCAGCTCTCCTAGGTGGCTCGCAGGCACCACCCTCTGAGCGTCACATCAAGCAGTTCTACCGGTGAGTAGGCGGCACCCAAGCGGGCTCGGGGGCTCCACCGGGCTGGGCGACGTCTAAGGCCGACCTCACCTTTGGCCACGAGGATCATCCTGCCACCACGACGGGAGCAGGCATGATACATCTCCAACGTATCTACTTTTCCAAACACTTTTGCCCTTGTTTTGGACTCTAACTTGCATGATTTGAATGAAACTAACCCGAACTGACGCTGTTTTCAATAGAATTGCCATGATGTTGTTTTATGTGTAGAAAAGAAAATTTTCAGAATGTCCTGAAAATCCATGGAGGCACTTTTTGGAATTAATAAGAATTTCTGGGCGAAAGAAATACACCAGGGGTCCCACACGCTGTCCACGAGACAGGGGGGCACGCCCCCCTATAGGGCGCGCCACCCTATCTCGTGGGCCCCCTGGACCTCCACCAACCTCAACTCCAACTGTATATATTCACGTTCGGGGAGAAAAAAATCAGAGAGAAAGTTTCATGGTGTTTTACAACACAGAGCCGCCGCCAAGCCCTAATCTCTCTTGGGAGGGCTGATCTGGAGTCCGTTCGGGGCTTCGGAGAGGGGGATTCGTCGCCGTCGTCATCATCAACCATCCTCCATCACCAATTTCATGATGCTCACCGCCGCGCGTGAGTAATTCTATAGTAGGCTTGCTGGACGGTGATGGGTTGGATGAGATTTACCATGTAATCAAGTTAGTTTTGTTAGGGTTTGACCCCTAGTTTCCACTATGTTTTGAGATTGATGTTGCTATGACTTTGCTATGCTTAATGCTTGTCACTAGGGCCTGAGTGCCATGATTTCAGATCTGAACCTATTATGTTTTCATGAATATATGTGTGTTCTTGATCCTGTCTTGCAAGTCTATAGTCACCTATTATGTGTTATGATCCGAAAACCCCGAAGTGACAATAATCGGGATACTTCTCGGTGATGACCGTAGTTTGAGGAGTTCATGTATTCACTATGTGCTAATGCTTTGTTCTGGTTCTCTATTAAAAGGAGGCCTTAATATCCCTTAGTTTCCACTAGGACCCCGCTGCCACGGGAGGGTAGGACAAAAGATGTCATGCAAGTTCTTTTCCGTAAGCACGTATCACTATTTACGGAATACATGCCTACATTACATTGATGAACTGGAGCTAGTTCTGTGTCACCCTATGTTGTAACTATTACATGAGGAATCGCATCCGGCATAATTATCCATCACTGATCCATTGCCTACGAGCTTTTCACATATTGTTCTTCGCTTATTTACTTTTCCGTTGCTACTGTTACAACTACTACAAAAAACCAAAAAGTATTATCTTTACTTTTGCCACCATTACCTTTATTATCATACTACTTTGCTACCAAATACTTTGCTGCAGATATTAAGTTATCCAGGTGTGGTTGAATTGACAACTCAACTACTAATACTCAAGAATATTCTTTGGCTCCCCTTGTGTCGAATCAATAAATTTGGGTTGAATACTTTACCCTCGAAAGCTGTTGCAATCCCCTACACTTGTGGGTCATCAAGACTAATTTCTGGCTCCGTTGCCGGGGAGCATAGCTCTATTCTCTGAGTCACTTGGGATTTATATCTGTTGATCACTATGAAGAACTTCAAAGACGCTAAAACCAAGATCTGTCCCTCAACTACGAGGGGAGGTAAGGAACTGCATCTAGCTCTGCACTACATTTTCCTTCTGTTATGAGTAAGCTTGTGACACCTAAACCTGCTACTACTATGAATTCTGATATGTCGCATTTTATTGATGATGCCACTTCTGCTATGCATGATGAAACTACTTCTATGCGTGATACTACTTTGTCTTTAGGTGAATTTCTTGATGAACACCTTGCTAGAGTTAGGGGGAATGAAAATATTGAAGATGCTATTATTGATGATAGTGATGATGAAAATTATCCCAATGATTATGTATTGCCTGTTGTTCTTGAGGGTTATGTTATGAATGAAGAAGCTGCTAGAGCTATCTTTGCTTGCAATGATAGATATGATCTTAGGAAATTATTAGCTAAATGGAAGCATCAGTCTCTTAATGCTAGAATGAAACCCGACCCTTCTTTTGCTACTTCACCTATCTGTGTTACTGATAAGGATTATGAATTCTCTGTTGATCCTGAGATTATTACTCTAGTTGAATCCAATCCTTTTTATGGCCTTGAATCTGAAACTGTTGTGGCACATCTTACCAAGTTGAATGATATAGTTACCCTGTTTACTCATGATGAAAGATCTCGCTATTTTTATATCCTTAGGATATTTCCGTTCTCGTTAAAGGGTGATGCTAATACTTGGTATAATTCTCTTGCTCCTGTTTGTGTGCGTAGTCCCCAGGATATGATTTATTACTTCTCTTCTAAATATTTCCCTGCTCATAAGAAACAAGCTGCCTTGCAGGAAATATATAATTTTGTGCAAATCAAAGAAGAGAGTCTCCCACAAGCTTGGGGGAGGCTTCTTCGGTTACTTAATGCTTTGCCTGATCATCCTCTCAAGAAAAATGAAATACTTGATATCTTTTATAATGGACTAACCGATGCTTCCAAGGACTACTTGGATAGTTGTGCTGGTTGTGTTTTCAGGGAAAGAACAGTCGACGAAGCTGAATTACTTTTGAATAATATGTTGACTAATAAAAATAATTGGACTCTTCTTGAGCCAATTCCTGAACCAATTGAGCCAACCCCTGAGCCTATTCCTAAACCCACTCCGAAGAAGAGAGGTGTTTTATTTCTCAGTCCTGAAGATATGCAAGAGGCAAAGAAATCAATGAAAGAAAAAGGTATTAAAGCTGAAGATGTTAAGAATTTACCACCTATTGAAGAAATACATGGTCTTAATATACCGCCTGTTGAAGAACCACATTGTCTTGATAACCCGACACATGTAGTAAAGGTAAATTCTCTCTATAGATATGATAAAGTTGAAATCCCCTCTACTAAATTTCATAGCCCTTGCTTAGATGAATTTGATGACTTTATGGCTAGACAAGAAAGTTTTAATGCTTATGTTGGTAGAGAGTTAAAGAATAATGCTTTCGAGATAGGACGTGTGAGCGATAATATGGCTAGAGTTAAAGGTGAACTTAAACTCATTAGCAAATATGCGTCTATGGTTGCTACTCAAGCTGAGCAAGTACTTAAAGCTCAAAATGATTTGCTTGATGAATTAAATAATAAAAATGACTTTGCTGTTAGAGTGGCTACTAGAACTGGTAGAATGACTCAGGAACCTTTGTATCCTGAAGGCCACCCTAAGAGAATCGAGCAAGATTCTCAGAGAAATAATTTAGAGGCACCTAGTTCTTCTAAAAAGAAGAAAAAGAAAAACGATAGGAACTTTGCATGCTTCTAGTGAACCTACTGTAGACACACCTGAGAATCCCAATGATATTTCTATCTCTGATGCTGAAACACAATCAGGTGATGAACATGAACCTAGTGATAATGTTAATGATAATGTTCATGTTGATGCTCAACCTAGCAAAAACAATGAAGTAGAGGTTGAACCTGCTGTTGATCTTGATAACCCACAATCAAAGAATCAACGTTATGATAAGAGAGATTTTGTTGCTAGGAAGCACGGTAGAGAAAGAGAACCATGGGTTCAGAAACCCATGCCCTTTCCTCCTAAACCATCCAAGACAAAGGATGATGAGGATTTTGAGCGCTTTGCTGAAATGATTAGACCTATTTCTTACGTATGCGCTTAACTGATATGCTCAAAGTAAATCCTTATGCTAAGTATATGAAGGATATCATTACAAATAAAAGAAAGATACCGGAAGCTGAAATTTCCACCATGCTTGCTAATTACACTTTTAAGGGTGGAATACCAAAGAAACTTGGAGATCCGGGTGTACCAACTATACCATGCTCCATTAAAAGAAATTATGTTAGAACTGCTTTATGTGATCTTGGAGCCGGTGTTAGTGTTATGCCTCTCTCTTTATATCGTAGACTTGAATTGAATAAGTTGACACCTACTGAAATATCTTTGCAAATGGCTGATAAATCAACTGCTATACCTGTCGGTATTTGTGAGGATGTGCCTGTTGTGGTTGCAAATGTCACTATCTTAACGGACTTTGTTATTCTTGATATTCCCGAGGACGATAGTATGTCTATTATCCTTGGTAGACCTTTTTTGAATACTGCAGGGGCTGTTATTGATTGCAACAAAGGCAATGTCACTTTTCATGTTAATGGTAATGAGCATACGGTACACTTTCCGAGGAAACAATCTCAAGTTCATAGCATCAATTCTATTGGAAAAGTTCCAACTATTATTATTGGAGGTTTTGAATTTCCTCTCCCTACTGTCAAGAAAAAGTATGATATTCTTATTGTTGGGGATTTTCATATCCCCGTTGAGGTAACTTAGTGTTATTCAAAATTTCTCCGGTTCCGTGTTATTCGGAATGAGTTTGTTAACACGACTTGATCAACCTTGTTAGTGGGTTCATTTTGATGATCATGAGATGGATGAAACTAGAAGGCACAACCTTCTGTACCCTATTTTTACTTTTTGTTATTTAGAATAAATAAAGCAAAAATAGTATTATCTGTCTGTTTTCTGAATTATCCGTGCATTAAAAAATATCCCGAAAATAAAAGTGCTCCAAATGCCCTGCAAATTTAGTATGATTTTTTATGGAATATTTGAGGATTTTAGGCACTGAAAACACTACAGGAGGGGCAAGCACCAGGCCACGAGAGTGGAGGGCGCGCCCCCTCTCCCTGGGCGTGCCCCCCTATCTCGTGGGCCCCTGGTGGCCCCCCTCCACTTATGCCAGCACCCACACACTTCATCTTCTACCCAAAAAAAATCCCCATCCAGCTCAAGCACGAGTTCTAGCTCATTTTGCTGCGATTTTCGATCTCCTTGCTCAAAGCTCCATTCACAAAACTGCTTTGGGAGATTGTTGCTTGGTATGTGACTCCTCCATTGGTCCAATTAGTTTTTGTTCTAGTACTTTATTCATTGAAATTTTTTGCTGCATAGGTGACCATGTTCTTGAGCTTGCATGTTAAATTTATGAGGTCCCAAGCAATTCTAATGCATGATATAGGCTCTAGGCACTTGTAGGAGTAGTTGCTACCAATCTTGTTTAGTTTTATTCACTTTTATTTTGAAGTTACTAAAATTTCAGAATTTTTTCAGAAAAAGATTTATGTCTAGGAGAATGTACCAAGGTGGTTCCTCGGTGAAGAAAGGGCCCATGATTGCTATACGTGAGCAAGATGTTGAATTGCCGAGGGACACGGGTGTACGAGCTTGTGAGTGGCCATCCGATGATTTTATGGTCGAAGCAGGCTTCAAGGAGGAATTTGACGCACATGTGCGTAATGCCGAGCTTGAGGACTTCTTACAAGATAAGTGTCCGCAGTATTATCAATTGACTGATTCTTTTGTGCGGAGGTTCAAATATAACTGTGCGCATAATTCTCCTAGTGTCATATTTGATATTTATGATACATCTTATACCATGGATTTAGAGGATTTCACAACTGCTTGCAAACTCCTGCAGTGGGGTAATATTAATGATCCTCACAAATCTGAATTTAGAGATTTTCTTGATAGTATTACTATGGGAGAATCTAGGGACATAGCACAAGCTACCATAGGGAGCATTCGCTTTCCTGCTATACATTATTTTGCTCTCTTCATTGGTAGATGTATTAACAGTAATGATGAAGCATGTCACATGTGTGTTCCTGATCTGTGTGTCCTCAAGAGTGCGGTGTTAGGTTATAAAGGTTATAACTTGGAGGGCAATAGTTGCACATAGGTTGCAGAATAATAGTAGAAAGGGAAATTTATTTGGAGGAATTTATGCAACCCGTGTGGCTAATTATCTTGGTATGGCCCCACGAGAGGGAGATATGATAATACCTCCTGTTTATTTGGATTATGAAGCTATGGTCAGTCATCAATTTCTTGGGAGGAATGAGCAATTCCTCCAATATCGACTAACCTATGACAGACGCAACGTCGTCCATGTTACTCTTCCTGCTCCCTACTTTTTTGATTATCAGGCAAAAGTAAGATATGTTGTCACCAGGGAGGAAGCAGCTGAACACGAGAGGAGAGCGGAGGCAGCTCGCCAACACGCTGCAGCTCAGGAGGCGGTTGCCGCTGCATCTCAGTACGACCCCGGTTTCACTTATGGATATCAGCCAGGTGGTCCTTGGTACTAGACCAACTTAGGCCAAAAGCCTAAGCTTGGGGGAGTACGTATTTCTCACCGACTTTACATTCATGTTCACACACTAGTCGTCGGTGCTCATACTCTTTCATTGTATTATCCATGCTAGTTTAATTTCTTTTTCTAGTTTTCTTCTTGTGTGTTTGATAAACCTTGAGAAAAACCAAAAAAATTAGTTAGTTTAATTTTCATGCTTGTAGTAGAATTAAAATGAAAACCCAAAAAGATTTCTAGTTCTTCTTCTTACTTGTTGGGAGCTTTCCCGTGTAAATAGTTTTATTTTCTTTTCTTTCCTTTGGGGGTCGAGAAGACCATATTGAAAATTTAGAGCCCATATTACTTGTCTTCTCTTTTGAGTTGAATGCTTGCAGATTCCAGCTTAGTCCAATGCACGTGCACTCTTATTATTATACACATCGTTCGGTCGTGCAAGTGAAAGGCAATAATGACGATATATGATGGACTTATTGGGATGAGAAAAGCTGGTATGAACTCGACCTCTCTTGTTTTTGTAAATATGATGAGTTCATCGTTTCTGAGTCAGCTTATTATGAAGTAAACATATTTGCAATGACATTTAGAGATTATAGTTGCTTGTGCCATGCTTGATTAGCTATGAGTTATAATGGTTTACCTTGCGTGCCAACATGCTATTAGAATGATTATGATGTGGTATGATGGGATGGTATCCTCCTTTGAATGAATTGAGTGACTCGACTTGGCACATGTTCACGCATGTAGTTGAATCAAATCAACATAGCCTTCATGATATTTATGTTCATGGTGGATTATATCCTACTCATGCTTGTATTCGGTGTGAATTAATTTTAATGCATGTTTATGACTGTTGTCGCTCTCTCAGTTGGTCGCTTCCCAGTCTTTTGCTAGCCTTCACCTGTACTAAGCGGGAATACTGCTTGTGCATCCAAACTCCTTAAACCCCAAAGTTGTTCCATATGAGTCCACTATACCTTCCTATATGCGGTATTTACCTGCCGTTCCAAGTAAATTTGTATGTGCCAAACTCCAAACCTTCAAATGAAATTCTGTTTTGTATGCTCGAGCAGCTCATGTTTCAACTAGGGCTGCCTATATCTTCCATGCTAGGTGGGTTATTCTCAAGAGGAGTGGACTCCGCTCCTCATTCACGAGAAAGGGCCGGTAACCGGGATGCCCAGTCCCATGATCCAAAAAGATCAAAGCAAATCAAAATAATTAAACAAAACTCCCCCAGGGCTGTTGTTAGTTGGAGGCACTCGTTGTTTCGAGCAAGCCATGGATTGATGCTTGTTGGTGGTTGGGGGAGTATAAACCTTTACCATTCTGTTTGGGAACTGCCTATAATGCATGTAGTATGGAAGATACAGCCATCTCATAGTTGTTGCGTTGACAGCGAAAGTATGCCGCTCAAAATGTTATTCAATCTCTATTTTAAAATCGAGCTCTGGCACCTCTACAAATCCCTGCTTCCCTCTGCGAAGGGCCTATCTATTTACTTTTATGTTGAGTCATCACCCTTCTTATTAAAAAGCACCCGCTGGAGAGCACACTGTCATTTGCATTCATTACTATTGGTTTATATTGGGTATGACTTGACTGGATCTCTTTTACCATGAATTACAATGTTTAGTCAGTCCTTGATCTTTAAAGGTGCTCTGCATTTATGTTTTGCGGTCTCAGAAAGGGCTAGCGAGATACCATTTTGTTATATCATGTTATGATTGTTTTGAGAAAGTGTTGTCATCCGAGTTTTATTATTATGGCTCGCTAGCTGATTATGCTATTGATATGAGTAATTGTGAGACCTAAGTGTTATTGTGAGTATGGTTAGTTCATAATATTTGCTGAAACTTGAATGCTGGCTTTTCATGTTTACAACAACAAGAGCAAACAGAGTTTGTAAAAGTTTTTCTTTATCACTTTCAGTTTATCAACTGAATTGCTTGAGGACAAGCAAAGGTTTAAGCTTGGGGGAGTTGATACGTCTCCAACGTATCTACTTTTCCAAACACTTTTGCCCTTGTTTTGGACTCTAACTTGCATGATTTGAATGAAACTAACCCGGACTGACGCTGTTTTCAGCAGAACTGCCATGATGTTGTTTTATGTGTAGAAAAGAAAAGTTCTCGGAATGTCCTGAAAATCCACGGAGGCACTTTTTGGAATTAATAAGAATTTCTGGGCAAAAGAAATACACCAGGGGGCCCACACCCTGTCCACGAGACAGGGGGGCGCCCCCCTATAGGGCGCGCACCCTATCTTGTGGGGCCCCTGGACTACAACCGACCTCAACTCCAACTCCATATATTCATGTTCAGGGAAAAAATCAGAGAGAAAGTTTCATCGCGTTTTACGACACGGAGCCGCCGCCAAGCCCTAATCTCTCTCGGGAGGGCTGATCTGGAGTCCGTTCGGGGCTCCGGAGAGGGGGATTCGTCGCCGTCGTCATCATCAACCATCCTCCATCACCAATTTCATGATGCTCACCGCCGTGCGTGAGTAATTCCATCGTAGGCTTGCTGGACGGTGATGGGTTGGATGAGATTTACCATGTAATCAAGTTAGTTTTGTTAGGGTTTGATCCCTAGTATCCACTATGTTCTGAGATTGATGTTGCTATGACTTTGCTATGCTTAATGCTTGTCACTAGGGCCCGAGTGCCATGATTTCAGATCTGAACCTATTATGTTTTCATGAATATATGTGTGTTCTTGATCCTATCTTGCAAGTCTATAGTCACCTATTATGTGTTATGATCCGACAACCCCGAAGTGACAATAATCGGGATACTTCTCGGTGATGACCGTAGTTTGAGGAGTTCATGTATTCACTATGTGCTAATGCTTTGTTCCGGTTCTCTATTAAAAGGAGGCCTTAATATCCCTTAGTTTCCACTAGGACCCCGCTGCCACGGGAGGGTAGGACAAAAGATGTCATGCAAGTTCTTTTCCATAAGCACGCTTGACTATTTACGGAATACATGCCTACATTACATTGATGAACTGGAGCTAGTTCTGTGTCACCCTATGTTATAGCTATTACATGAGGAATCGCATCCGGCATAATTATCCATCACTGATCCATTGCCTACGAGCTTTTCACATATTGTTCTTCGCTTATTTACTTTTCCGTTGCTACTGTTACAACTACTACAAAAACCCAAAAACTACTATCTTTACTTTTGCCACGGTTACCTTTATTATCATACTACTTTGCTACCAAATACTTTGCTGCAGATACTAAGTTATCCAAGTGTGGTTGAATTGACAACTCAACTGCTAATACTCAAGAATATTCTTTGGCTCCCCTTGTGTCGAATCAATAAATTTGGGTTGAATACTTTACCCTCGAAAGCTGTTGCGATCCCCTACACTTGTGGGTCGTCAAGGCACGCTCCCAATGCTTTGCACCCCCACTGTCTGCCACGTGGCGGTCACCAGAACCCTCATCGATGGCGGAGCCGTCCTCAACATGTTCTCCCCAGAGGCGTTCGGCCTGCTGCACGTGCCACCCAGCCGGCTCCGCCCCTCCAAGCCTTTCTCCGGGGTCGGCGGCGGCTCCACCAGCCCCTTGAGGCAGATCCGTCTCCCTGTCACCGTCGGGACCCGCGACAACTACCGCACCGAGCTCATTGACTTCGAGATCGCCAAGATCGACCTGCCGTACAATGCTATTGGGGGGTACCCGGCCTTGGCCCAGTTTATGGCTGCGACCCACCCTGCGTACAACCTCATGAAGATGTCCGACAGCAACAGTGTCCTCACGATGGCGGGGGACACCAAAGGCACGCTGTATGCCCTCAAGCTCGCCTTCAGGTCAGCTGTGTCCGCGCTGCCCGACGAGAAGGGGGTCAGGAGGCCCCAGAAGCAGCGCCGGCCAATAAGAAGCAGTTGTTCTCCCAAGACCGAGCCGAGATGAAGCAAGTGCTGGTCAGTGAGGATGGGGCGGCCAGCGCCACCTTCACCATAGGGGCTGGCCTCCCTCGGGACCAAGAGGAGGCATTGATCAACTTTTTGCGAGCCAACAAGGATGTATTCGCTTGGGAACCCAAACACCTGGCTGGGGTCCCAAGGGGGATAATCGAGCACCACCTGAGGGTATGCCCAAATGCGCGGCTAGTGAAGTAGAAGGCTTGCCGCCAGTCCACCGAGAAGCAGGCCTTCATCATCCAGGAAACCCGTAAGCTACAAGCCACAGGGGTCATCAGAGAGGTACTATACCCAGAGTGGTTGGCGAACCCCGTCATCGTCCCCAAGAAAAGAGGAAAGGAGCGCATGTGTGTCGACTTCACCAACCTCAACAAGGCCTGCCCGCAAGATCCCTTCCCGCTCCCTCGCATCGACCAGATTGTTGACTCCACCACCGAATGCAAGCTGTTGTGCTTCCTGGATGCCTTCTCAGGCTACCACCAGATCAAGATGGTCATGGATGATGTGGATAAAACGGCATTCCTCACCCCCTGCGGGGTGTACTGCTACACCTGCATGCCCTTCGGGTTGCGTAATGCCGGGGCAACCTTCCAGCGACTGATGCATATCACCCTAGGCTCGCATCTCGGGAGGAATGCAGAGGCCTATGTTGATGATATAGTGGTGAAGTCTAAGGAGGCCGGGACCATGATAGGAGATCTGGAGGAGACATTCGCCAGCCTGCGCAAGGTGGATCTTTGGCTTAATCCTGAGAAGTGTGTGTTCGGGGTTCCCTCCGGCAAGCTGCTGGGCTTCTTGGTGTCGCACAGAGGGATCGAGGCCAACCCAGATAAGGTCAAGGCGGTGGAGGACATGAGCCCCCACAGACCCTGAAGGAGATGCAAAAGCTGGCGGGCTGCGTAACCTTGCTTGGGCGCTTCATTTCGAAGCTAGGGGAGCATGCCCTCCCGTTCTTCAAGCTGATGAAAAGGAAGGAGCCATTCGAGTGGACCCCGGGGGCAGACGCAACCTTTCAAGACCTCAAGAGATACCTGACTAGCCCGCCAGTGATGGTGGTGCCGCGCCCTCTCGAGCCCTTGGTGCTTTATCTGGCAGCCACCCCTCACTCAGCCAGCGCCGTCCTGGTGGCACTAAGGAAGGAACGCCCGTCCAAGAAGCCTCAACAGGATGCACAACCACCGAGCAAGGCACAACACCCTCAGGACGAAACATCTAGGGCCTCGACCGACCCGATGGTCGACATTCCTCCTGAGCCCAGGATCGACCCCGCGGCCACCAAGGCTCCTGAGGGCGGGCCTCATGAAGCCGTGGAGAACCCGCGCCCTCATGAAGAACAAGACTCCGCTGATGCCTCCCCCTCGTCGAGCACCTTGTCTACTTTGTCAGCACGGTACTGAGGGAGGCCCGGGCGCACTACCCCATGCCTCAGAAACTCCTACTCGCGCTCCTGGTCGCCTCTAGAAAACTGCGCCACTACTTTCAAGGCCACCCCATCAAGGTGATTTCAGTGTACCCGCTGGAGCGGGTGCTTCGGAGCCCGAATGCCGCTTCAGGCGTTCAATCTCGAGTTCAGCACCACCAGGGTCATCAAGGGTGCGGCCCTCGTGGACTTTGTGGCCGAGTGGACTGACGCTCCCGACCATGGAGTAGGTGAGGACCGCTCCCTCCTACCAGGAAACGAGGAGTCGGACGGATGGATCATGTACTTTGACGGGGCGTTTGCGTGACAAGGTGCGGGAGCGGGGGCCGTCCTGATCTCACCCACCGAGGACAAGCTCTGTTACACGGTGCAACTCTACTTTCAGCAAGGCGAGAAGGTCTCCAACAACATCGCAGAATTCGAAGGCTTGCTCGCCGGACTCAGGGCCGTGGCCGTGCTGGGAGTGAAGCGCCTCACCATCAAGGGTGACTCTTTGCTTCTCGTCAACTTCTCCAACAAGGAGTACACGCCTAAGGACGAGCACATGGAGGCGTACCTAGAAGAGGTGCGCAAGATGGAGAAGCGGTTCATGAGCGTGGAGCTGCAGCACGTGCTGCGCGGAACGAACAAGGAAGCAGACGACATCGTCAAGAGAGTCTCCCGCAGGATCCCTCAAGAGCCGGGGGTGTTTTAGGAGCGGCTCTTCAAACCGTCAGCGACTCCCCACGCCACGACTCTAGCACCGCCTCATGAGGACTTGCCATAGGCACCCGAGATGGGCGCCCCAGCCTGTTGCCACCCCTCGGGAGCCCGCCTACTGCTTGCACTCGAGCCTCAGGAGGGGTGCTGGACCAAAGAATTCAAGACGTACTTGCTTCAAGGGACCTTGCCAGAGAAGGAGGAGGACCCCGAGCGCGTGGCCTGCCAAGCCATCGCGTCCTGCATCAAGGATGGTGAGTTATATCGCAAGAGGCCCAATGACGTTTCGTTGCGGTGCATCTCCAGGGAACAAGGGCTCGAGCTGCTAGCTGACATACATGGTGGGGACTACGGGCATCATTCCTCGTCACATACTCTGGTGGGCAAGGCATTCCGCAGCGGCTTCTACTGGCCCACCGCACTCAACGACGCTGCAGAGTTGGTGCGCTCTTGTGAAGCATGCCAGTTCCACACCAAGCAGATCCACCAGTCTGCGCAGGGCCTCCAGACAATCCCGCTCACATGGTCGTTCGCGGTCTAGGGGCTGGACATCTTGGGGCCATTCCCTTGAGCGCCAGGGGGCTACCGGTACCTCTACGTCGCCATCGACAAGTTTACCAAGTGGACGGAGGTAGAAGCCATGCGCACTATTCTAGCTGGATCGGCCGTCAAGTTCATCAAGGGAATAGTGAGCCGGTTTGGGGTCCCCAACCGTATCATCACAGACAATGGCTCGCAGTTCACCAGCAACCTTTTCAAAACATACTGTGCTAACCTTGGAACACAGACATGCTATGCCTCAGTGGCACTCCCACGGAGCAACGGCCAGGCCGAGAGGGCCAATGCGGAAGTCCTGAGGGGCCTCAAGACCAGGACCTTCAAGAAGAAGCTCGAGGCCTGCGGTAGGGGCTGGCTCGACGAGCTACAGTCCGTGCTCTAGTCCATCCGCACCACCGGGACCAAGCCAACGGGAGAGACGCCATTCTTCCTCGTCTACGAAGCAGAAACGGTTCTCCCTCATGAGTTCAACCATCGCTCCACGCGGGTCCTGGCGTTCGATGAGGCGCGACAGGACGCCACGCGGGGGATGGATGTCATGCTGGGGAAGGAATGCCACCGTCAAGCCTCGCTCCGGACAGTGAGGTACCAGTAGGCGCTGCAGTGGTACCACTGCTACGAAGCGTCCGCTCCAGGATGTTAGAGGTGGGTGACCTCGTCCTGAGGCGGGTGCTCTCCAGGGGGGCTCCACATGCTCTCTCGCATGTGGGAGGGACCGTTTAGGCTTGCCCGTGTCTCCAGGCCCGGCGCCGCATGCCTGGAGACACAGGACGGGGTCCCCATCCAGAACGCCTGGAACATCCAGCACCTCTGGAAGTACTACCCCTGAAGAAAGGCTCCGGCCTATGAAGGTCTCTGCTTGTGACACTCTCACATAATAATGAGTGGGGCTGTACACGCCCCAGAGTCCCCTGAGAGTCGCCCTGGGCCTCATGGGGGCTCCCTCCCACGTCTTAGTGGCAGCACTTAGCTCCGCGCTGGTGAGAAGACTAGATTAGGTGCCGGACACGGCTATTCATTTGCTTTCCGAAGTTTCTTGCGGTTTTTTAGTAACCTTTCAATGGATTTGGTATTTTCGAACCCTGGTTCCTCGAGTTGTTTCCTTCTCCTAAGCTGTTTTTAGCCTAAGGGCATGAGAGAGGTCGCAGTCGCCTGTCACTTCTTCTCGCGCGCCTCGCACGTGGGGCTAGGTAGGTGTGTGCGCCTTGGGCCTACCCTCGCACGCACGCACCACGCCGAACCCTGGTACTTCTGCTTCATCCTCGCAAGGAGCCCTCGATCAAGCTCACGGGCACCAGCACCCCTGATGTCCGTGCCCCCCGGGTAGCATGACATGGTGCATCAAGTCCGAGCTAAGCTATGGCAGGGGGCTCGCGTAAGGGGTAGTGAGCTGCTCGTTAGTTTTATCTTCCTTCGAAGACAGCCTTGCAGCGGCTCCTGAGATCCCAAGGCGTCTTCTGGGAGCTGCACGCATGGCTCCCTGAGAAAGGGGGCCCTGCCGAGTACCTGAGACCAGGTTTTCGTGAGGCAGGAGACTACTACACATACCAAGCTAAGCTTTCCTACCTTAGCTTACTACATCGCAAACATTACAACACGGCATCAAGATAGCAAGCACAACATAAAGGGCATAACTCCCATAGTTCATTACATGCCCCCGTAGGGTACATCTTTTTTCGAATTACAGGAGAAAGGAAAGGCTAAACAAAGAGGGCCCGAAGGCATACGAGCTCGACACCAGCGCCGCATCCTCAAGCAGCGCCTCAAGGTAGCCCGACGCTTCACCATTTCTCCCATAAGCGACCGGGGGCCGCCGGCCTTGAGTCCAAGTTGGCCGGCCCCCAGCCTTACGTCGGGCTCCTCTCCAGCTTCACTGGAGCGCCGCGGCGGGACGAACCACTGACGTCCTCAACGCGAGCACGATGACGCGGGGGCTGGTCGTAGACGCCACTGCTCGAGCTCTCATCCAAGGAAGAACTGCCGTTGCGGGAGAAGGAGCACGCGTCACCAAGACCAAGCTCGTCGTCGCCACCATCGTTGTCACTGCCATCCTCCGGGTAGCACCCCACGCGGCGGCCGTCCTCCCCGAACACCCTCACATAGAGGGTCGCCAGGCCGTCGTACCAGAAGTGCAGGGTGCACCTCCTGCCCAGGCCACGTGCGCGGGCGAAGTTTGCCAGTCACGGGTTAGGACGACGCTGCCGGAGGCGGCGACCTCGGCACCAACCCACGAAGCTCTGCTGCAGCAACCGTCAGCCTGCAGCCAGAGACCATTAAGCCCCGAGGAAGGAAGTTTGTCGGAGAAGAAATGCGGAAGCCAGAGCGAGATGCCGGCCAGGCTCTCCAACCACACCACGAATTCAGGGAGCACGTCCAGCAAAGAGAAGCACGGTCGAGGCGGGCGCACGATCACGGCGCACCTTCCTTCATCATGGGGGCTGCTTTGAAGCCGGTGGCCCTGCCGCAAGAAGAGGTGCCATCACGGGCACCAAGAGGAGTGATGACTGTAGGGGGTGCCCGCCCGCGCCCCCTGGGGGCCGTCGCGGGATGCTTGTGGGGGCGACCGCAAGCTCTCTTAGGAGGCGGAGCGGCATGCCCCTCCTTGGAAGCCTTCCCCTTCTCGGCCGCTGAAAACCTCCTCAGCGCCGCCATGGGTGCAAGGTGGAGAAGAGAAGAAGTAGGCGAAAGCAAGACAAAGGAAAGATGGGTGAGGGGCTCTGCCTCTCCCTCACATTTATAGCCAAGGGAGGCCAACCGCCAGCCTCCACGACCTCGCGCCATCATGACCTTCTGCATGCAGCATCGTCCTGTCAAGTCGAGTAGTTGCCGAGGCAGCATGGTGAAGCGGAGTCGCCCACGTCCCATCAATTGCCACGCGTCATCAAGGCCGTAGGTGGTTAGGTCTCGTGGCGCTCCGCACTTGCCCTTTGGCTTTGCCTGGAAGCCAAGTCCGAGCGCGCCTTGGGCCCGGGGGCTACTGTCGGCGTCCTGGATACACTACTAGGGAAAACCTTATACACAGAACTTTAGCAGTAGCGAGGGTCAAAAAAGCACGCTGGTGCTAAGTAGCAGTAGCGCGCCTGAGCAAACCGCGCTGCAGATACAGTTCTAGCAGTAGCGCGTCTTGCTCTAAACACGTTACTACTAAAATTCCCACGGCTTAGCCGATAGGCTACACATAGTAGTAGCGACCTATAACGAACCGCACTACCGCTACTTTATTTCTAGCAGCGCGTTTTAATCTAAACTCGCTACTCCTAAAGGATATAAAATGAAATGGAAAGAAAATAGAAAGGTAATTGAAAATGAAAGAAATAGAATAAGGTGAAAGGAAAAAAAATAAAATGTGAAGAAAACTAAATGAAAAAGGGGAAAAAAGAGAAAGGAGTAGCAGTAGCGTGTATCCCAGAACGCGCTGTAGCTAACGTAGCAACAACGCTCTTCCTGGAACGCGCTACTGCTACTTCTGACTTAACCACAGGGTTCGTCCTTCCCCACGGCCACTTCCCCCAAATACAACTCTCCACTCTCGCCGCCGCCGTCGCCCGTCGGCCACCGCACGCTCTCCGCACACCCTCTACGCCGCCTCGACCCCAGATTCAACGCCGCCCCCGCCCCCGACCTCAATGCTGCCCCGGACGCCGCCCCAGACCCCAACCTCGACGCCGCCTTCCGCCGCGCGCCCGAGCCCCGACCGTGACCTCGATGCCGCCCTGCCCCTCCCTCTTCGCAGGCACCCGAGGTGAGCACGCCTGCTCCTCCCTCTCCCCTACCTCTGCCTAGGGTTTCTTTATATTTTAGTTGCATCAAATTAGTTAGGGTTCATGTAAGAGTGGAAACAAATCGGATGCGGATGCGGCTCAAATGAGTTAGGGTTCATGTAAGGGTGGAAACGAATAAAATTTCTAAGATGAATCATAAAACGAGTAAAATTTGACCACTTATTTCACTTTATAGTTGGATAATTGGAATATCCGCTACCACTTTCCACCCCTATAGGTTCATCAAATTAGATGGTAATTAGGGCAGTAGTTCCTAGGTACTAATTAGTTAGTAAGAACTAGGTACTAATTAGGTAATAGAATATTTTTATTTATAGTAAGTTTATTTTTAGTAAGAATTTGTTGCTATTTTTTAGTTAAAGCAATTTTTCCTGCCTCGACGTGGACGATGCCTATCCCACATCCTCGTCATCGAGTCGGCATAGGACGACACCTGCTTGACTAGATGGGCCATGTCTGGGACTGGGCTCCGCCGGGGTGGTACTGGGAGGCGCTACCTACCGGGGGGCGTAGGTTGGTGAGGAGACAGCCTGTCGTTGACCCGAACCTTCTTTGGTGGTGGTCGCGTGGGCCAGTGACGGTCCAGAGGCTCGAGGACTCCGCGGAGGTGGTGCGTCACCGTGTCAGTGAGGAGGACGCGCACGTCCGTTGCTACTAGTTTGCGTTGGAGCACATGTTCTCCAATACCTGGCAGGTTCTCCAGGTATCTCACTGGAGCTATGATCCTGTGATGGTTCCTTCTCTGTGGGTGTCCACCGCCCGCGCTGATACCCGTCATGTGCTAGGGTTTTAGTTGTATTAGTGATGTTATATGTATGACACTATTCGTGATGTATTAGTGATAATATTCGACGATGTATGGATGCATGAGATGATTTACTTTTGCTTATTGAATGCATGCTAATTTGAGTCCTATAAGATATTTTGAAATGTATATCTTGTGTTGCTCAATATCCAAGTGTCCGGTCATGTTTGCAGGTTACACCTCCGAGTGGCCTATGTTTTGCCGGAGTGTTGATTCATTTCCGTTCCGGCAAATTTCAGGCGCTCGATATGTCCTATTTTAGCAAAGGTCATGCCAGATTTTTCTGTGAATTTTGGCATGACTTGTGCCAGAATATGTAGGAAATATCGAGTGCCCCGGATTTGTGTGTTGAGTATCCTAGTAGTTGTCTTCGATCGATTTTCAATTAATGTTTTAACTATGAACATAGGAAATGTCTGATGACGAAAAGGATTTCGGTATTTGCAAATACTGCGAAGACGAGTGTGGCCTGTGCGACGGAATCTTCCTAGATGATGATAGGCGCTTCAGCATCAAGCTGGACGAGAAGTTCGATGTGGATACAGTAAGTCACAACGACAAGTCTTTTTTCGTAATTAAGCATGCCATTTGCTTCAACTTATAATTTAAGCATGACAAGTCTTTTTTTACTATTCTACTAGCGTATCCCCTGCCATGCAAGAGTTTTTGTATTGGATAAGATAGGTTTCAGTCGTACTATGGAGGAAAAGAAATTTTACTTGAAGACCGAGCATGGTTATATTTTCAACGGAAAATTATACAATTCAGACGACTACACCTATTTTGGATGCAAAACATGGCGAGCACTATGCAAGACTTATGCATTTGAGCCTGATATGGTTATCACCTTTGATATTCGTCCGGAAGATGACATTGAAGGTAATACCGACATTTGGGTCGATGTGCAGACGCTTCCAGTTATACCATTATGTAAGTTTCTCAACCATATTTATGTCTTTGATATTGTTTATTCAAAAATAGTTGACAACTAATTTGTATTGTCAGCTCATTTCGGTGCAAGCAAACATGTCCAGCGCTTGATAGACAGGACCGTATACTGTGCCGGGGCTGAACTCGACTGCGAGGAGCTCAGTCATTATGTTTCATGGCTTGCGGATCTTGATACTGTCAAGAAAAATTTTCTTCCTGCATTTAGAAATGTTAGTACTGAAAATGTGCGACCAATAGTGTTCGTAATGAACTACGGTCACATCTATTTAGGAAGGATGGTAAGATTTTTACTATTTGTCCTCAGTGCATCTTTTCCATACATTATTTTTGAAGCTAAACTTCATTGCTAAGTATGTTACCATACGATGTTCTTCAACAGGGACTCCCGATGAATGTTGTGCCTTATGGGATCGAGACTAAAGGTACCATGAGTATTATCAGCTTACGGGCAGGATATCCTACAGATTACTTTAGTGCATTCAAGATTAGCGACAGATGCTTAATAGTGCAAGACTGGACCAAATATGTGATGGGGGAGCGCAGAGAAGTACTAGGGGGCAGCAAACAGATGCGCTACCCACGATTAGGAGACAGGTTAATCTGCATGCTCCAACTTTATCTAGGAGGAGAGCTATACATGTTTTATGTTATTTTACCTAAGAGAGAGCAGTAGAAGTGATTAGCTCGCTAGAAATGAGTTTGAGGATGATGATGTGCTACTCTATTACTATGATGATAAAATAGCTAGTGTTGGTGGTAATGACTATGATGATTATTATTAGCTAGTGTTAGTGGTGATTAAATAAATATTGTTGGTGGTAATGATTATGATGATGATTAAATAACTTGTGCTGGCGGATTAGATTCAAGTGGAGGCAACATGTGGTGCACATCGAAAGTACTACTAGTCCAAACTAGATCAAGTTTGGATTAGTAGTATACTTTTGACATGCACCACATATTGCCTCCACTTGAACCTAATCCACCTTCATTTGACACACTGTTATGGACATAATGATGTAAACCTCATAACTGGTATTGTACCAATATTTGTAGGATGGCACATAAATACACTAAAAATAAAAAAATAAAGAAAGAATACTAGTAGAGATGGAGAGAAAACACGCTGCCAGTAGTTACATTAGCAGTAGCGTGGGAGTGAACAAATGCTGCAGCTATTTGTCCTAGCAGTAGCGCGTGCGGGCACGCGTTACTGCTAAGCAATAGCTGTAGCGCCTTATTAGTAGCGCGCCTACCTGCGCTACTAGTGAGCACAAAACCAGCGCTACTGCTAGGGTTTTCCCTAGTAGTGATATGGGAGTATCCAGCCCTGCCTGCCTGCGGCCCACCATGTGGCTCCACCGACGGCCCGGTACGGCCCAGCTTCAGCATCAACAACTCAAGACCCTCATGAGGCGGACGACACCAATAACCCTGAGGGGATCGGCCTCCTCAGGCTAGCTCCCGAGGGGCGGAGAGTTCTATGAAGGGTTTACCTCACCAGGCTCAGCTGACGTGAGCCATGACGACCAAGGCCAGGCGGGCGCCAGGCGGACGCAGAGCGCAAGTTTCCTCTTCAGTGCAAAGTAGGCAAGCCACAAGCGCGGAGGCCCGAGGAATCAGCCAAAGGTTTCCATTCTCGTGCAATGAGACCAAGACTGCCAGGACGGCAGGACGGAGGTCATCGATGAGCCCACCGCAGCGTCACGACCGGAGGCTTTTCGTAGGCGAAGACTACTTTTGTCAGGATAAGCTGTACTACTTGTCTCCTTTCAAATCCGGCCGTTGTGCAATCCCTTCCCGCCAACATTTGGGAAGAGGACCAAGGCCACTATAAATAGGACTAGCCACCACCATAGAGAAAGGACGTGTCAAACTAGCTCGCACCACACGAGCTCCCTCGAGCTCAAGAACACCTCACCTCCTGAGGCCAGTTCATCCACTGTACTAGTTCATCCTTAGCCCTCCGAGGCAATCCACCAAAACACCGGAGTAGGGTATTACACCGCAAGGTGGCCCGAACCAGGATAAACTGCTGTGTCTCTTTGCACTACAAAAAAATACACTTCCGCAATGATACATGTTTGTCACAATAGGTCGCATTTTTTGTCATGCATGTACATCCATGACGATTTTATGACAGAATCAAGATAGTCATACCTGTGCTGTCGTAGAAGTGTTCCATGACATTACCAAAATTATCATCACGGAAGTGTCCACTTCCATGACGATAAATCGCGCGTCACAGAAGTGCTTTCGTCAAGGGTGACCGACACATGGCATCCACCGTAACGGAACGCCGTTAAGCTATCGGGTCTGGTTTTGGATCCGATAACCCGTTAACAGCCCTGACCAATGGGGATTTTCCACGTGTAAAATCATCATTGGCCGGAGGAAACACATGTCGTCTCACTGTTGGGACAGATGTCATCCACTCATTGGACCCAAGGTGCCTATGATACGTCGACACGTGGCACGACCCAACAGAGGCCCATTCTTGTGAAAAGGCCGGCCTGTTTGACTTGGTCAAAAGGTGGCGGGCCGGCCCACGAAAAGCCTGTTAACGACATGTTCGCATATAGCCCATTTACAGCCCGCTAACTCACGGCCTAACGGTATTAGGCCCAGTAGCGTCATCTGGGCCTTCCAATATGATTTCAGCCCGTTGTAACCTCCAACCCATGTATGGCCCATGATGTCTTTCGGCCCATATGAGTCCCTTTGTAACTCTTGGCCCATTAACGGCCCATGGTGAAACCGGCCCGTAATGAACAGTGTATCGCTTTATACCCATTAGCGGCCCATTATTCCATTGGGTCGTTTCCAGCCCATGTTACTTTTCGGCCTTCTCAGGGCCCATTTATTCTTGGGATCGTTTCCAGCCTTCGGTTACTTACGGCCCGTTACTGGCCTTTTCTGCTTGTGGGCCAAATTCAGTCCATGGATACAGTCGGCCCATTTGTGGCCCGTTAATCTGTTGGGCCATTTTCATAGCATCATCAAATACGGCCTATTAACGGCCCGTTATGGTCAGCCCATAAAATGTATGATTTCCACTCTAGCCTGTTTACGGCCCATTATACGGCCCGTAGAAGGTCCATAGATGAGACGGCCCGTAGAAGGCCCATGGATCCTACGGGACGTAGAAGGCCCATTGATCTGACGGCCCATTGAAGTCCCATGGATCCAACGGCCCATAGAAGGCCCATGGATCCGACGGCCAATAGAAGGCCCATGGACCTGACAACCCATAGAAGGCCATGGATCGTCCGTCCCGTAGATGGCCCGTGGATCATACGGCCAGTGGAGGGCCATGGTCACTACAACGTTTGGGCGAGTTGGCCCCCGTTTGAAAGATATAGCATATTCAAACAATTATCCTACTCTATACTATCACCTCTAAAAAATATACACTATACAATAAAGAGACTAAGGCATAGAAACATAGAATAATCCTACACTATAGAATAAAGAAATTACAGCTGATTATACCCACTGGGCATTATGGTTCGGCACCGGTGATAATAAAGCATACACAAACAACAAATTACATACACTGGGCAAATACAACTCATACATCATGGACGCGCATCAACTTAACTCCATTTGAACTATAATCTCTTCAGAAAATAGGATTGGCCGGATTCAGATAGCACAAATTTCAGTCAGCAAAATCTCGAGTTCCTTCGTGGTTACTTCAGTGTCCTGTCTCAACCTGTTGATTGTACATTGAGAATCATGTACACGTTGTCTTGCCACCTCTAGTTGATGCTCAAGAACATCAACACATTAGAATTACAATCCATAATCATTCGGTAATGGCCATGCCGCACTGCTCGCAGATCTTTGTGTTGATGTCACTTCATCCTGAAATGTTTCTGTAAGTACACATGAATAGGGCAAAAATATAGTTACAACAGTGAAGCGAGCAAGACAGACTATTTTGTACATGGCAAAACAGGACTAACAATAATGTTACATGTCATGAAGCATAAGCAGGTGATATTTTAAAAATTATAAAAAATGTAGTCTGTGCAGCCTGCATACAGAAATCTCTGTTAGCTCACCAGAGGAGCATGATGTTGGGGCCCAATCCAAAACACAGACAAGTTACAAATTTAGACAGCATGTTGCATATAAGTAAGCAAGCAATTGGTCATTCTGTAGCTCAATTAAATTCTTAGGGAGCACAATGAACAGAAGAGGGTTTCATACAAACATACTACAACAAGCAAAACTATGCAATTATTAGCCTAGTATAAACTAGATTGTGAGCCTCATGCAACAATAGTTGGTTAATAGACTTCAAAGCTTCAGGCACACTTCGGTAGAGTAGTTAAATGGTAAGGCCTTTAATTATGTCAACTAATAGTTATACAAGTATCCAACATCAGGCATCATCCTTTGGGCATCTCATTAACTAAGGACAAATAAAGCAATTGAAAAGAGCAAATTAACTATGCCTAAAACAAACAAGGAATTGAACTATTGAGTTGGATACAGTGACTTACCTTAACAGGTTGAAGAGGCTCAGCATAGCTCCTACTTCTCTTGCAAGGCTCCTTCCTAACATCTTGTACTTGGAAATCCTCAATCTTATCTTCATTGCACCCCCTCTGCAAGGTGACACAAACTAGTTACTCGTCTCCTTGGAAGATAAATATGCATACTTTCTAGTCTGTGAACACAAAAGGATGAGATTATAACAAAACAACACCACATAATGAAACATGCCGCATCTCTTGCACTTGCACACAATGAAATGAGCATTTACTATGTCTGCACTATGTAAAAACTAGGCATACCTTTGAACTGGATGTCCAGGTACTCTTGGAGAGCCTACTTTAGTGTACAGCCAAACCTTTATGTCACCTATGAGTTAGACAAGGCCCCACTATAGCAGCCCTTAGTGTTTAAATCATTGACAATATATGTTAGAGTTTTAGGTCAAGGACAATAAGTAATCAAAGCAAACATTCCTAGTATGGCTGGCTGATGCAAACAAGCAATTGAACAGATGTGTGAGCAAATCTTACATATCAAGAAAAGAAGCAAAGAAGGAGGCTTAAAGACCATCACTTGACTGGCCAGATATAAGGGGCATTTAAACATCATGTGAATGTATGACCTAACATAAACATTGCATATTCCAGATTCTACAATGGAATGCACATGTATTAGGTTATGCCATGTATGATGATGCCTAAATGTACACTATAGCAGGCAGGAGTGATTCATCATTGCACGCACAATCGAATTGCAGGTTAAGGGCCAGTTCGATTCCACCTTTTCAGGGCTTATTGTCAAAATAAGCCATAAAAGATGTAAAGAAGTCATTTTTGATTTATGGGCTTGGGATTAACTAATTTTGCTTTGGAGGGGGGTGGTGTTTCGGGTAGAACCTCACTAAAAATTGAAGGGAAGGGGAATAGTGAAATGACTCTGTTGTCTGCCTATATTACACTCAAAATGCAACTGCTAATGCCCGTGTCACACCTGACCCTCAAGTAAAAACAAACACGCAAGCGTTCATTGCCCTGGCCACTTGCATCTCCTCTCCCCTTTCCCTCTACCTCGATCCCCTGCATGCATCACTAGGGTTCCTCCAGTGAGCCGTCGCCACTGGTCCCATCTGGCTTGGTCCTCGATGATGATCTGTCCAGCTAGGCTACATGGCAGGTGGGTAGGGGCAAATCTCCCTGGCTGCTCCTCCCTCTGGCGCCGCCCCTCATTCTCATGGTCTCCAGCAGCTGCTCCACTGTGGTTCGTCCAACTCACTACTCCAGCGGGCGCTGCACAACTACGGCTGATGCCACACTGCGGCAGAAGGCACCTTATTCCCCCTCCCCTCCTCCCAGGCCGTTGGCTTGAGGTGCTGTTGAAGGATGAGCTCATCCAACAAGGTGAGGATCTCCTCTGTTTTTTGCCAAATTTTCATTCCGATCCACTATACGATGAATTGCTATGAGCTGCTTCTGCTGCTGCTATATGAAGCATTGCTATGAGCTGCTCCTACTGCTGCTATATGATGAATTGCTATGAGATGCTGCTGCTATATGATGAATTGCTATGAGCTGCTGCTGCTGCTATATGATGAATTGCTATGAGCTGTTGCTGCTGCTATATGATGAGTTGCTATAAGCTGCTCTTGTTGCTGCTGTATGATGAACTAGCGGCGTGACCCGCGCATTTGCGCGGCTACATTTAGAACACATTGTTATATAAATTATTTTATATTCTGATACAGATTTCAATACAACTCTAGTAATATTTTACTTGAGCAATTCACATATCTTAATGTTCACCGGCCTATTGTGATTGCCTATTTTCCTTGACATCGTACATATGGTCTAAATTGTTACGAATTATTGAGATAAGATTTCAGTACAATTCTAATAATATTTTATTTGAGCAATTCACATATCTTAATCTTCACCGGCCTATTGTGACCGCCTATTTTTCTTGACGTCGTACATATATTCTAAATTATTACGAATTATTGAGATAGTGTAGAAATAACCTAAATATAATTCAAAGAAAAGTCCTGATCTATCATGACATATTTTGAGCAGCAGCTCAATTTGATTAATATTTTATCCTCAAAAGTTTATCATTTTTTGTTCCGTCCATTTGATAAAATTGTTTCTTAGTAGTTACTTCTTATATATTAATGGAAGAAGTTAAGACATTTGAATGCAAATTTATAGGAAAAATACTCCCTCCACGTGATGATTTTAGGATAGTACAACGCCTAGCATCCAGTTGATTCCACATTACTTTCATAGCTTGTCCTTTTATATTTGTGCATATGAAGCTCGCATTATGTTGTTGTATGAACTACTAAAACTAATTATTAAGTAGTTTCCAAATATTCTGTAGCTTCTTACGTGCCATACAATTGCATGCATACAAAGCACATTAACATCAGCCCACAATTAGTATTACATGATGTCCACTAGTAGAAAAGGGGGCAATGGTCCAGGCCGGTCCAGCCCATTAGTCCTGGTTCAATCCAGAACCGGGACCAATGGGGGCATTGGACCCGGTTCTTGAGCCCCGGGGGCCGGCCGGGCCACGTGGGCCATTGGTCCCGGTTCGTCTGGACCTTTTGGTCCCGGTTGGCGGGACGAACCGGGACCAATGTGCCTTGCTCCTGGCCCACCACCATTGGTCCCGGTTGGGGGAATGAACCGGGACCAAAGCCTTCCCTTTAGTCCCGGTTCATGCCACGAACCGGGACCAATTAATTGCCTATATATACCCCGTGAGCAGAGCACTCTCACTGCTCTGTTTTTCGTGGCCGGCAAGGAGAGAGCTTTGTGTTGCTCTAGCTCACCTCCTATGCACACGAGGTGTTCGATGGAATGCCCGAGCCACACTACTTAAGCTTTCTCCTCTCCAAGCTCCACCTCCAAGCTCCATTTTTCTCAATATTTGTCTAGGTTTAGCGGTCCGTCACGTCCCGTCCCCGTCTTCACCGCTGTCGATCGCCCGCGTCGCCGGCACCACCGTGGTGAGCCTCTTGTTCTTATCTTCTTTCTGAAAGGAAAAAAAAACTCTTACTTGTATGTTTATATAGATACTTGTATAATTTTCTTACTTTTATTATTGCATCTTATATAGTGCGATGGTTTTGGTATCCGCCCCCGTCGGCCCTCGTCCTGTCTATGATTCAGATGTGGTATATATTATCTTTTCATAACTATTGGTTCATTTATTGTTTATGACAATTATGCCGACCAACGTGACATAGATTTTATTTATCTAGGAGGTTGTTGAACCGGAAATTCCAACCAACCCTATTGTCGAGAGGTTAAATTTAGTTGAAGAAGAAAACAATTTGTTGAAGGAAAAAATTAGAAAAATTGAGGAGGAAAAGATGATATTGGAGTTGCATGTTGCGGATGTCGTCGATGATCACAAGATCAAGATGGATGCAATGCACTTGAAGATTAGAAAGATTAGAAAATATGCCATTCATACCGAGGCTTGGTATCATTATGCCGTTGGATCAGTTGTTACATTGGTTGCGATTATGATCGCATTTCTTTTCGCATTGAAATGTTTTACATAGTTTCAGTGTATGGTTTAATTAATTTAGATGCTCTGCAGAGCTTTATGTTGTTAGATGAGAACTATGTGTGTACTTTGGTTTTAATGTGATGATGAACTTCTATTAATTTGGTCACTTAATTATATAATGCACGTAGATGACCCGGCAATGGATGTACGGTTCAAGACACACCTCCGAGTACATTAAGGGCGTGCATGATTTTCTCGAAGTGGCTGAGGCAAACAAGCAGAATGGTTTTATGTGTTGTCCATGCCCTGTATGCGGGAATACGAAGTCTTACTCTGACCGGAAAATCCTCCACACCCACATGCTTTACAAGGGTATCATGCCACACTATAATGTTTGGACGAGGCACGGAGAAATAGGGGTTATGATGGAAGATGGCGAAGAAGAAGAGTACGATGACAACTATGTGCCCCCTGAATACGGTGATGCTCCTAAAGATCAAGAGGAACCAGACAATGTGCATGATGATGCTGCAACGGGCGAAGCTGCTGAAGATCAAGAGGAACCAGACGATGTGCCCGATGATGATGATCTCCGCCGGGTCATTGTCGATGCAAGGACGCAATGCGAATGTCAAAAGGAGAAGCTGAAGTTCGATCGCATGCTAGAGGACCACAAAAAAGGGTTGTACCCCAATTGCGAAGATGGCAACACAAAGCTGGGTACCGTACTGGAATTGCTGCAGTGGAAGGCAGAGAATGCTGTGCCTGACAAAGGATTTGAGAAGCTACTTAAAATATTGAAGAAGAAGCTTCCAAAGGATAACGAATTGCCCGACAGTACATACGCAGCAAAGAAGGTCGTATGCCCTCTAGGATTGGAGGTGCAGAAGATACATGCATGCCCTAATGACTGCATCCTCTACCGCGGTGCGTACAAGGATCTGAACGCATGCCCGGTATGCGGTGCATTACGGTATAAGATCAGACGAGATGACCCTGGTGATGTTGACGGCGAGCCCCCCAGGAAGAGGGTTCCTGCGAAGGTGATGTGGTATGCTCCTATAATACCACGGTTGAAATGTCTGTTCAGAAACGGAGAGCATGCCAAGTTGATGCGATGGCACAGTGAGGACCGTAAGAAAGACGGGAAGTTGAGAGCACCTGCTGACGGGTCGCAGTGGAGAAAAATCGAGAGAAAGTACTGGGATGAGTTTGCAAGTGAGCCAAGGAACGTATGGTTTGCTTTAAGCGCGGATGGCATTAATCCTTTCGGGGAGCAGAGCAGCAATCACAGCACCTGGCCCGTCACTCTATGTATGTATAACCTTCCTCCTTGGATGTGCATGAAGCGGAAGTTCATTATGATGCCAGTTCTCATCCAAGGCCCTAAGCAACCCGGCAATGACATTGATGTGTACCTAAGGCCATTAGTTGAAGAACTTTTAGAGCTATGGAATGGAAACGGTGTACGTACGTGGGATGAGCACAAACAGGAGGAATTTAACCTAAAGGCGTTGCTGTTCGTGACCATCAACAATTGGCCCGCTCTCAGTAACCTTTCAGGACAGAAAAACAAGGGATACCACGCATGCACGCACTGTTTACTTGACACTGATAGTATATACCTGGCAAGCTGCAGGAAGAATGTGTACCTGGGCCATCGTCGATTTCTTCCGACCAACCATCAATGTCGAAAGAAAGGCAAGCATTTCAAAGGCGAGGCAGATCACCGGAAGAAGCCCGCCATGCGTACCGGTGATCACGTACTTGCTATGGTCAATGATTTACACGTAATCTTTGGAAAGGGTCCCGGCGGACTAGCTGTTCCGAGTGACGCTGGGGGACACGCACCCATGTGGAAGAAGAAATCTATATTTTGGGACCTACCCTACTGGAAAGACCTAGAGGTCCGCTCTTCGATCGACGTGATGCACATGATGAAGAACCTTTGCGTGAACCTGCTAGGCTTCTTGGGCGTGTATGGGAAGACGAAAGATACAGCTGAGGCACGGGAGGACCCACAACGTTTGCACGAAAAAGACGGCATGCCTCCAAAGCAGTATGACGGTCCTGCCAGCTATGCTCTTACCAAAGAAGAGAAGGAAATCTTCTTTGAATGCCTGCTTAGTATGAAGGTCCCGACTGGCTTCTCGTCGAATATAAAAGGAATAATAAATATGGCAGAGAAAAAGTTTCAGAACCTAAAGTCTCATGACTGCCACGTGATTATGACGCAACTGCTTCCAGTTGCATTGAGGGGGCTTCTACCGGAAAACGTCCGATTAGCCATTATGAAGCTATGTGCATTTTTCAATGCAATATCTCAGAAGGTGATCGATCCAGAAATCATACCAAGGCTAAGGAGTGATGTGGTGCAATGTCTTGTCAGTTTCGAGCTGGTGTTCCCACCATCCTTCTTCAATATCATGACGCACGTCCTAGTTCATCTAGTTGATGAGATTATCATTCTGGGCCCCGTATTTCTACACAATATGTACCCCTTTGAGAGGTTCATGGGAGTCCTAAAGAAATATGTCCGTAACCGCGCTAGGCCAGAAGGAAGCATCTCCATGGGCCATCAAACAGAGGATGTCATCGGGTTTTGTGTTGACTTCATTCCTGGCCTTAAGAAGATAGGTCTCCCTAAATCGCGGTATGAGGGGAGACTGACTGGAAAAGGCACGCTTGGAAGGGACTCAATAATATGCAGGGACGGATATTCTTGGTCTCAAGCACACTACACAGTTCTACAGAACTCTACCTTGGTGACCCCGTATGTCGATGAACACAAGAACAGTCTGCGCTCCAAACACCCGGAGCAGTGCGACGACTGGATTACATGTGAACACATCAGGACTTTCAGCAGTTGGTTGGAAGCACGTATCAGAGGTGACAACACTGTTTGTGATGAGCTGTACTTGTTATCCAGGGGACCATCTTTGACTGTATTGATTTGGAAAGGATACGAGATAAATGGGAATACATTTTACACGATTGACCAAGATCAAAAGAGCACCAACCAAAACAGCGGTGTCCGCTTTGATGCAACAACCGAGAGGGGAAATGACACATATTATGGTTACATAGTGGACATATGGGAACTTGACTACGGACATGATTTTAAGGTCCCTTTGTTTAAGTGCAAATGGGTCAATGTGTCAGGAGGCGGGGTACAGGTAGACCCACAGTACGGAATGACAACAGTGGATCTGAAAAATCTTGGGTACACTGACGAACCGTTCGTCCTAGCCAATGATGTGGCACAGGTTATCTATGTGAAGGACATGTCTACCAGACCGAGAAAGAGAAAAGATAAGGAAGCGAATACATCATACGATGAGTCAAAGCGCCACATAGTTCTTTCAGGAAAAAGGGACATCGTGGGAGTGGAGAACAAGACAGACATGTCTGAAGATTATGAAAAGTTTCGTGAAATTCCTCCCTTTAAAGTCAAGGCTGACCCCAGCATCCTAATAAACGATGAAGATTATCCATGGTTACGGCGCAATAAGCAAATGACACAAGCGAAGAAAAAGTGAAGACTTTCTCCCGCAACTATTATGATGATACCATGCCAACTTTGTAACTGACGAGTATGATACCATTGTCCGTTTTGTACATGCACATGCTATGTGTGGGTCAATTTATGATACCATGCCAACTTTCAACTTTTTCAGAGTTCATTTGAAATGCTTTAATGTCTTATGGTTCGACCCTCGTAATAATTAAAAATACCAACAATAAGTATTTTGTTGTAAGTAGAAACAAAATAAAATAAATAAAGCAAGAAAGAAATCAAAAAACAAAAAAAGTGGAAAGTTTATAATTTTCCTAAAACTAAAAGCAAAAAGAATTAAAAAATAAAGCAAAAAACAAAAGAAAATAAATAATGCAGAAAACAAAACTAAAAAACAACAATAAGTATTTTGTTGTAAGTAGAATCAAAATAAAATAAATAAAGCAAGAAAGAAAACAAAAAAACAAAAAAAGTGGAAAGTTTATAATTTTCCTAAAACTAAAAGCAAAAAGAATTAAAAATAAAGCAAAAAACAAAAGAAAATAAATAATGCACAAAACAAAACAAAAAAACTAGAAAAAAATAAAAATAGCAACAATAAGTAAAGAAAACAAAAAAACAAAAAAAATGCCCCCACTGGGCCCCCACGGCCTGAATACGACTTGAATCCCTACTATGGTCCAGGATTCAGGCCCGCAGTAGGCCCAGAAGGCCCATCAGGCAAAGCAGTCGCAAGTAGGCCCATAAGCCTGCAGTAGAGAGGAGTTCGAGAGGGGTGCGGCAGTGGGGCTTATAAACCACTGCGCGCCCCTCTCAACTAGCGAGGTGGGACTAAACTTTGGCCCCGATGCAGGCAGCACAGGGGCCTTTGGTTCCGGTTGGTGGCTCTAACCGGGACTAAAGGGGGGGGCATTGGTCCCGGTTGGTGCCACCAACCGGGACTAAAGGCCGTAGCTTTCCGCCCTTTGGGCTGCCAAAAAGAGGCCTTTGGTCCCGGTTGGTGGCACCAACCGGGACTAAAGGGTGCATTAGTCCCGGTTTGTGCCACAAACCGGGACCAATGCTCCTTGTATATAAGTAGCACTTCGCAGTTTTGCAGAGTTCATCGCCACCAGTTGCCCCCTGATGACGCCGAGCACATCGACGCCGCCAGGATGCCCCGACGCCGCCCGCCGCCCCCGCCGTCGCCATCGCCGTCGCCCACGCCCGTCGTCGTCGCCGGCCTCCCCGAGCCCGCGCCGGTCTCCCCGAGCCCACGCCGTCCTCCCGGAGCCCGCGCCCGCCGTCGTCGCCGCCAGGCTGCCCCGTCGCCGTCGCCCGCCCCCGCGCGCCGCGCCCCGAGCCCCTGCCCCGTCGCCGTCGCCCGCCCCCACGCGCCGCCACCGCTGTGAGCCGCCGCGCCGCACCGGCTCTGTTTTTTTCATTTTTATTAGTTTAATTTTTTTGTTCAATGTATATATATGTGTATGTATGTGGCTATATATATGCGGCTCTGTTTTTTTTCATTTTTATTAGTTTAATTTTTTTGTTCATATATATATATATAATGTATATGTGTATGTATGTGGCTATGTGTATGTAATGTTCAAAAATTGTTCAGAGCATGTTTTTGTTCATATATGTATTTATTGTTCATATGTGTATTTATTGTTCATGTTTTTTTTCTGTTCATAGATTTTTTGTATCTATTGGCTCTTCGTCGCTCTATATTTATTATATCTATTGGTGATATTAATTATTGTATAATATGCAAATGTTTGTATATTCATATGAACAATGCATTAGGCAAAACCTTTGTTTTTTTCGAAATTTTCTATTTGAACATTTTTTTTAAAACAAGCAATACTAAAAGAATGAGAGGAAAAAGGAAAGTAAGAAGAGGAAGAAAGGAGAAAAAGAGGAGAGGAAGAAGAGGAGAAATAAATAAGAAGAGGAAAAAAGAAGAAAAAAAAGAGGAGAAGAAGAAAGGAATAGAGGAGAAAGAAGAAATGAAGAAGAAAGGAATAGAGGAGAAAGAAGAAATTCTATTTTTTCTTCTTTCTCCTCTATTCCTTTCTTCTTCTCCTCTTTTTTTCTTCTTCTTCTTCCTTCTTCCTTTTTCTCTTTTCTTCCTTTTCCTTAATTATTTTCCTTTCTCAAGGGAGAAGAAGAAAAAGAAGAGGAGAAGAAGAAAGAAAGGAATAGAGGAGAAAGAAGAAACTTCAACACGAGCTAGGGGGTGGTACCGATACCCCCTCCCCGATAACATTATTTTCCCATGTATATGTATGTCGCGTCGTTGTCGATATAACCCCCTCTAGATAACTTCGACATGAGGGGCGGTCGATATATATATATACCCCCTCTCGACCGTGATAACTTATACAACTGCAGCACCCCCCTTGGCCCTCTCGCTCGACCAAAACTCTCGAGGACACCCAAACCCTAGAGAGAAAACGATGTTGGTCTCCTACCCCCTCCCGCCGCGCCCCTACCCGACAAATTAACTCTCTCGAGGCCACCCAAATTTATCAAGTTAAAAGAGCGTTATCGTCGAGGCCACCCCAAACCCTTGAAGCATTGTGTCAAGGCCACTAACATGATTCCTTATTGTGATTAGCTAGCTAGTTCTACGTTTGCCACTAATATATATATATATATCCATCTGTACCATGTTTGAATAATAATTGACATGTTGTAAATGTTTGCAGAAACTATGGAGCACTCCCGAGACGAAGAAACAGAAGCGATATTGGGGGACATAATCGCAAATGGATCAAGTGATGATGTTGCGTCATTTCTCCTCGACACCGTTGATCAGCTAGATGAAGAAGAGGGCTATGTTTATGATGGTGGCTTCGACCCATTAATGCCGGTACAAGAGGAGGACTATGTTCATGATGGCTCCGGTGACACAATGGAGGTACAAGACGAAGGAGACCGTGCTGACTGCTCCGGTCACCGAACCGAGTCCGGCCAGGTATATATATATTAGTTAAGCCCGTGCTGACTAGTTAATTGATGCATCCATTGTTTTGGTATATGTACACATATTAATTACTGTCGTCTTTCTTCCTTATAATTTCTAGCCCTCCGGATCGAGCACAACTTCGGTAAGGAGACGAGGCCCGAAGAAAAAGTTGAGCTCGGATGAAAAGTTTGAGATCATAGAAATCACGCCCGACGGCGAACCAATTGAACCCATCCGGACAAGGAAGGCATTTTCTGCTCAGTGCGGGGTTCTTGTTAGGGACAAGATCCCGATCAGCATCTAGCAATGGTATAAGCCTGCTAAGGATGAAGACGCTGAGGTGTCTTATGTCAATGATATGCAGAAAGAAGATCTTTGGACTGATCTGAAGGCAAATTTCACCCTACCGCCAGAGGAGGATCCAGAGAAGCCAGTTAAAGAGCAATTAATCAAGTCTTGTGCTCTTAAGAAGATGGCAGGCATAATGAGCAGGTGGAGGAAAGAGCTGAACTAGTTTGTCAAGGAAAAAAAGACACCAGAATTCATCGGCAAATATGAGAAGATCAAAGATCACTGGCCCGCATTTGTGGCCCATAAGACATCGGAAAAGAGTAAGAAGATGTCGGAGACAAACAAGAAAAATGCTGCGAAGAAGAAGCTTCACCATCGCACGGGGTCAAGTGGCTACCTCAAAGCCCGGCCTAAGTGGTCCAAGGCTGAGCATGATCTGCTTGAAAAAGGGATCGAACCAGAGACAATGCGCTGTCCAGACCATTGCCGGACTTGGTTCTTCGGGGCTGGCGGAACCTTGGACCCTGTAACAGGGAAGTGTCAGTGGACGGACGAGCAACTGCAAACACCAGTCAAGAACCTTCGACACTATATCGATGCAGCGCAACGAGGGACGTTCCTTCCAAACAGGGAGAAGGACGAGCTCACAATGGCCCTTGGGAATCCCGAGCACCCTGGACGGACACGAGGCACGACAGGCTCCATTCTGTGGAAGGTTGGTTTTCCGGACGCAGGGGGTTACAAAACCCACGAGAGGAGGAAGAAACTGGAGCAGGACCAAATGCAGGCGCTGCTTGGAAGGGTAATGGGGCTAGAGGATCGAGAAGCAGCAAATCACAACAAACGACATGCCGAAGCTTCCCCCGAAGCTACCCCGCCATCTCAGCGGAGAAGCAGTGTGGCTTCCACTGAGCTGCTTCAGCCAGAGCATGTCTTGACGGCTCCTGCCAGCTATCTCGTGGATGGTATCACGGAGTCTCAAAATTGCCACATGATGGCGCGATGGATGAATTTGAAGGTCAAGGCGGCTGTTGGCCAAGTTTATCCTAGTGGACCCTGCACAACTTATCACTGCCAGCCGATTCCAAAAGGATATGCTAAGGTGATGGTGGATGAAATAACGGAGGGATTTGAGGACCTCGTGCTTGACCACCCTACCAGTGAAGGCGAGACTAGGCTGGGTTCTGCTCTGAAGACTCCATGCCTATGGAAGAAGGAGCTCATCAACCTTCTGAACTGGACGCCTCCGCCTCCTCCTCCTGCTCCGGCGAGTCAGGGTACTCCGCCTCCTCCACCGCCTCCTCCTCCGGCGAGTGACGATCAGGACACGCGTGGCGGCACTCCGCCTCCTTCTCTGGCGCATGGCGGCACTCCGCCTCCTTCTCCGCCTGCGCCAGCGCTCCCGAGCAGCCAGCAGCATCCTCCTTCTCTGCCTCGCCAGCAAGGGCGGAAGAGACCCGCTGCCGCCCCAGCTGCTCCGGCGCGTTGTACTCCTTCTCCTCCGCCTCGTAAACAAGCACGAAAGAAGACAGACGCCACAGCCGCTCCGTCTGCTCCGGCGTCTAGCAGCACAACCAGAGGCGGGAGGCAATACAAATACGGTCCATCATCTCTCAAGCCTCTAGAGAAGTTACCGTACGAGAGGTCCGAGGAGGAAAACGATACGATTGTGCAGGCCCATGTGAAGGAGTCCTTTGAAGGGGTGAAAGCAAAGAGACATCCACCTCCGGAGGAGAAGGTAGATCCGGTGAAAGCAAAGCGCACTATCGATGCCCTGAGGAAACCACCAAAGTCTCCGCCGAGAACCAACTATGAGTGCATTACTGAACAGACATATCTCCAAGCCCAGCGGTCGGGAACTACTGTCAGTGCTAAAAGGTCAAAACAACGAGCAAAGGGGAAAAAATTGCCCAGCTCGGCGAACAAGCACAGCAATCGTGCCCCCCGCTCAATGTGTCTAATGCTCCGGGGACGGTGGCTGGTTATGGCAATCTTGACGATTACCTGCCTGACGATGCACTTCCTGATTTCTTGAAGGTGGACGGACACAGATACGAGTACGGGAAGCCTCTCGTCAAAGATGAAAAATCTCTGACAACAATGATGCGAAGATTCCATAATTGGTACATGGAAACCTGCAGAGAGTCTGATGGTAAGAATGCTTTGTATCTGCATATTAAAGAGGAGCACGATCTCGTTGCAAATGATCTGTTGACTGTTTCATTTGAGGAGTTCTTCGTGTTCTTCAATCAAAAGGCCCTCGATAAATTAATAGCCTTTTGCTACTGCCTGTAAGTACTATTTCTGTCATTAAGTCTCTATATATAGCTCGGCTCTTTCATTGCATGCATGTATTTATAATTAATTATCCTCAATATATTATGCAGATTGAAGATCGTCGAGTGCAAAAAACAAGAAATTTATGATATTGGGTTCATTAACACAAATATCATAGATGTATTTTTGGTTAAAAAGAACATCAAAGAGGCCGAGGACAACTTGCTACGATCGTTGATAAAAAATCAAAACAAAGATACCATACTCTTTCCTTACAACGGCCGTGAGTGTTACTGTCATGTGCATATTCGGTTTCCCTTATTACTCAAGCGAGGTTATAGTAATGTAATTGATGAGTTATGCATGCGTGCGCAGGTACCACTATATTCTTCTGGAGATTAAGCTTGAGCGTGGACTAGTAACCGTCTTAGACTCGAGACGGAAAGATCCCAAAACCTATGTGGACATGACTGAAATGCTCAGCAAGTAAGTTCAGTCGATCAGAATTATCGCACCATATCGGTAACTTTTTGTTCATTTCCTGATATCTCAAGTAATAATAATTATTTTCTTTGTCTTGCAGGGTTTGGAAACAGTTCACCGCAGAAGCTCCGGGACTGCCGAAGGAGCTGCGATATACATACCCGAAAGTAAGTACTACTGGCTAGCTAGTTGCGCGCATCTCCGGCCCGTTGATTCTATATATAGCTATACTTTCATCAATGCCATTTATAATGCTTCATTATCAGTTTGATTGACCTCTATTTATCGTAAAGTGCTTGTGGCAGGAGGAAGGGAATGATTTCTGTGGATACTACGTGTGCGAGTTCATCCACACCGCGACTTTGAAAAACAAGCGGGGCTACTCTCAAAGACAATATGAAGTGCGTAAGCAATAATATTCACAATTTCATTTTATTACACCATCATTTCTGTTGAGTTTCATTCATATATATGTATTAATTAACCCCCTTCTTCAAATTAGACGTGGCAGATGCGGAATGAACTCCTAGAACCAGATCGCATGAAAGCAATTCAAGAGGAATTGGCGGGATTCTTTCTTGACCACGTCATCAGTAAAACCGGAGAATACCATGTGGAATTGATTTCAAATGCTAGCTAGGGGTTTGTAATTATAAGAGATCTTCTACATATTGTACATGTATGTAGCCAGTAGCGTCGGATACATGATACGGAAACTTGTTGTTCGACCAACCTCTCGGAGAAGGAGAGGTCGATCGATCACTTCTCTCGGTATGCATGACGAACTTCTGTACCGAATGGTTCTCTTGATCACTTATGTATATATAGTACATAGCGTCCAAGCACGGACATAAGAGAGGACACTTCTCTCTATTAATTAGCTAGCTAACACAATATATGAAACACCTAATTAAATTAACCCCCAAAACCCCCAACCTCCCCTCCTTTCAAAAAAAAACACAAAAACCCCAGCAACTGGAATGCTGACGCGTGGATGCATTTTGGTCCCGGTTGGTGCCACCAACCGGGACCAATGGCCCCCTGACTGGGGTGGGCGCACAGAGCCACGTGGAGGCACATTGGTCTCGGTTCTGGATTGAACCGGGACTAATGGGTGGAGGTATTAGTAACGACCCATTAGTCCCGGTTCATGAACTGGGACTAAAGGCCCTTACGAACCGGGACTAATGGGTGGTTTTCTACTAGTGGTCGTACGTGTCGTGCCAGCTATCATTATGCATGTATATACTCATGTAGATACATATAATTCATAATCCATATTTTCCTTTAACAGAAATGCATCTGTAACACCTTCATGACAGTGCATATGTTTTCTTCTTCTATGTTTATCACCTCCTTGTCCCTTATAGTTGATATTTCTATAGCCTCTACATATTGGGTGTTCGTGAATACCGATCCGTTAATATATTTCTATTTCCTTTTCTTCGAACGTGTATATTTCTGTTTCTTATTCATAATTCACTATAGAAACATTGGTATTCTTTTTCCTGCTAATATTTTTGTGTGTGTATAGTTTATTGCAACTAATTAGGCTATTTAAGTCCGTTCATGACGATGTTTCATACGTCTGTATTGTTTCTGCATAAACTTTTTTTTATTATTATTATTTACATTTCCTACTTCTAGTATTTATTATCCACTTAACAATATTCCTATACACAATTTATTCCTAATTTAACTACCTTCATTATTTGGTCGTGCTAATATATTCTATAGTTTATACTTGTATCTTGAATCTTATTATTTACATTTCCTACTTCTAGTATTTCTTATCTACTTAACAATATTCCTATACACAATTTATTCCTAATTTAACTATCTTCATTATTTGGTCGTGCTAATATATTCTATAGTTTATACTTGTATCTTGACTCTTCTTCCAAATTTTATATAAAAATAATATATAACTTTGTTTCATGTTTCGTTTGTAGAGACGGTAGCAGCCATGTGTCAAATTTTATTATTCCCTCCGTTCTTAAATATAAGCCTTTTTAGAGATTTCAATAAAGATTACACATGGTTATATATAGACTTATTTTAGAGTGTAGATTCACTCATTTTGCTTCGTACGTAGTCCATATTAAAATCTCTAAAAGACATATATTTAGAAACAGAGAAAGTAAATATAATCTTCATGTATATACTACCACATTGGTGTCTCTTTGTGTCTGTCATAGACTAAGCTTAGTAAAGTCAGGAAAGACAGATAAATTACTTGGTGACAAAAGCATGACATCATGCATGCAATTGACATGCGACTAGGACGGCTGGCCGAATTGAGCCTACTCTATGGCCATTGACTGGGAATCAAACATATATGTACATATAGGTATGTTTTTTTATGAGGGTACATATAGGTATGTTAACTATTCGATCTCTTTTATTCCTTCTATTATTCTTCTGAAATATTTTGTTTTTATATTGTATTAGAGATCTCTCACACACGTTTGGACTTGTCTATAGGATAAGATTTGTGCTAGACTTGTACGTGAAAATATTATGTAACATGACCGCTTAATTAGGTACTGTTTCTTTCTTTGCTACATGATATGCCTTACAGGCACACAGATTGTCCTTTTATAATTCCTAGCCACGTGCGTGTCTTGGGAGTACACGGCTTGTCGTTTTTTTTCCTTTTTGAATTGCACGGCTTGTCTCTTTCTTAATAAAGGAACGTACGGTTGACTTACTCCCCGTAAATTATATTTCATTTCCTTATAAAGTTGAACTGCTCCGTTTACATCTCCTGTCCATCATCACGTTGGCTTCTGTTGAAAAAAAGAGCTATTTGTACGTGACATGTCTAATTGTTTGTACGTAATGATATTTGCATGTAACGCTTACATCTTTAAATCTTAACCCTTTATATATGAAATTAATGGCCAAGATAATTTAATCTGTGTGGATGAACGTAATGGCTTGTTTGCCTCTTGTCTTAATTATATAATAGATGAATTGCTATGAGCTGCTCCTGCTGCTGCTATATGATGAATTGCTATGAGCTGCTCCTGCTGCTGCTATATGATGAATTGCTATGAACTGCTGCTGGTATATGATGAATTGCACACTGCTGCTATATGATGAGTTGGTATGAGCTCCTGCTGCTATATGATGCTTTCAGGTGGCGCTGCTATATGATAATAAACAGCCACTTGGACCATCAAATTTCAATAAATAATTGTTCTTCATTTAAATATGGGTCATGCGTTCTTCGTTTAAATTAGGTAATGGGATCTCTATGGAAAATATTGACCAAAGTAGATTGTGCCAAGTAGATGGTATCTTTGTATTTGCATTTTGAGCAAATAGTGATGGTCTGTTTTCCTATCATATTAATTACTACATTGGGTTCAATTTGTGATGTATGAAAGTCAAATTAATTTTCATATGGGCAGCAAAATGAAAAAATATAATGCAATCTAGACTTTTTGCTGATCATACCAAGGATAAGCTGAAAACGCAATGAAAAGAACTGGTTGGCTTATTACATGGGGCTTATATTCACATGTGCTTATTTTCTTAGGATAACTCGTAATAACTGTCCCTAAGAAACTTGGCCAATAGAACTGACTTACAAATGACATGTCATGATGATTGCAATGGAGGAGTGACGTACCATAGCATACTATATAGGCTCACCGTTGCCTCTCCTTTTTTTGCGATGTTCCATGAAATTGCCACATACATCTTGTACTTTTTCATTGTGTAACCCTATCTACAAGTTGACACGGCTAATTTCAGACATCTCTACATGATAATACATTGCATATCCCTTGCGCATATTTAAACCACCAATTAATGATTATGTGCGTAGCATAAACTAGCCATGACTCTGTGTGCTGGACTAGCAGGCACTCTAAGGGAGCCTAATGTAGTGCACCGGAGTTCCTACATGCCACCTACGATTTTGTGTAATGTACTGCCTCTGTTCCTAAATATATGTCTTTGTAGAGATTCCAGTATGGACCATATACAAATGTATATAGATGTATTTTTGAGTGTAGATTCACTCATTTTGCTCCATATGTAGCCTATAGTGGAATCTCTAGAAAGACTTATATTTAGGAACGGAGGTACGAGGTAGTATCATGTATGACATCTATATATCTAATTTAGCAGCCAGTAGTAGAAATCATTGTCTGCACAAAGGGATTACTGGGCGAAAATCCTAGCAAAGCATGCTGGCCGGCATAGAACAATACAAGAGAGAGAGACGCACTTACAAGATCATAGCAATGCCTAAGTACAGGATCTTGGTTGACCAAGCTGTTATATTCAGAAGAAGCATCGTCCTTGTAGTTCTTGCCAGCTGCATAACAGGTAACAGCGACATGTTAGTATATTTGAAGTACATTGGGCAGGTGATGCTGGACGGGTTTAAAGATGATAAGTACCTAGGTTGTGGCGGGTGCTTGGCATCTTGCCAGGCGGTGGGAATCAGGTTAGAAACGTCAAGGGTGATGACGCTGCACTAGCTGTCAGGGTCCAGTAAGAAAATCTAGAACCGTCGAGTAGGGTGTTTGTGGAGCGGCTCCGGTAGGGTGGACTACAGTGTGGGCGAAGCGGATTTGTGGCCGTGGACAAGGGCGTAGGTGAAGCTGCTCCGGTGGTTGGGTTAAGGATGGTGTCGACGATGCGGATCTACGACCGTGTACGGGGCGTCAGAAGCTGCTCTGGTAGGTTGGATGAGGGTGCGAGGAAGCGGACCTGAGTCCATGGACTTGTGAGTTGGCAAAGCGGGCCCAGTAGGGTTGAGAATGGTATAGGCGAAGCTACTCCGATAGGGTTGACGATGGTGTCGGCGAAGCGGCTCCGGTAGGGTTGAGGAAGGTGTCGGCGAAGAGGATCAGAGGCCGTCCACGGGGGCGTCGGTGGGGCATCTTCGGGGAGTGTGGACAAAGAGTCTCCAGTGGGGAGTACGAATGAGCCGCTGCAGATGCGTGGCGGTTGACGAGAGTACCGGCGAAGCAGATTCAGCGCCGTGGACAAGGACGACACTGAATGGGCTGTGGTACAGTGGTGGATGAGTAGTCTACTTGTTTCTTGGGGAGGTGGGAGGGGTAGATGCGGCCGCAGAAGCAGATCCGGCGAGGTGGACGCCGCTGGCAGTGAATGGGCTCTGGTACACCGGTGGATGAGCAGTCTAGGGTTTCGAGAGGAGAGGGGAGAAAGGCCAATGAAGTACGGACGACGTGATGTAAGATGCTCTGGTGTTCTGGAGTTAGTCATTTTTGCAGGAGGGGAGAGGAAATGGGGGTGCCGTGTAGTGGGGGGAACCGGAAGTTACCAAAGCAGCCCCAACCTATTATGTAGATGAGGGCGGTATTGTAACTGTTGGTCTCCATGCACCAAGGACATAAGGGGAATTTCGCATGCTAAAGACTAAGGTGGCAGAAATTAGAAGGAGGCGGGAGATTTTGCCGCCCGAGGGATCGTTCGTGTCCAGTTTCAACTAATTTTGGACCGTGCTAGCGGGAAGGTCATGCTAGACTGTGTACACGGGGCACGCGTCAGTAGTTAATAACTAGTGTGAAGTCCACCCCAGAAAAAAGGACAATAACTCGGGGTGATGCGCCGATAACTTGGATGTTCACACGGGCGCGACCAATCGTACGGGTGTAGTGGCACGTTCACAAAAAAAGGATCACACGCTCAGCCTATGTATTTCTTGTGTAAATAGATAATTTAGTGCCATTGGTCATTTACTTTAAACATAATGCATTGACGTGTTAGTGTAGAGGCACACAAAAAGAAATGGATATTGTAGTCCGCTACTTAAAAGTGTTACCTGATATGATTACATAGCCTCCATTTCATAAATTGCGTACCCGTCGAATTCATATATGAATATTACATATATTACTTCATAATAGAACCTTAAATCATCCAAGACTAATGAATTTGAATGCAAGAGTAACAATGGTGCATGTACATGATAGCTATATTGGTTGTTTGAAGAAACGTCATTGTAACTTTGGCATGCACAACTGAAAAGGTGTATTTAAATAGAAAAAAATGTGATATGTGAGTGTCCAATCTTTATAGCGTTGAATCAATATTGTATCTTTGGCCATGATATGAAGTAGATATTGATTTATGTTCAAGCGATGCACGTCCACGATCACTAGATAGTGATATGTGAATGAATGTGCAATCTCTCTCACACGCATACATATCTCATTTCCCTGTGGGCATCGGAATCACACACGCGCACTTCGTGTATTTCTCTCCCTCCGTCAAGGTTATAATTCGTCTTTCTACCCCGTCCTACAAGTCTCTCACACAGAAACACACACACTCTCTCTGTCTAACACGTCCACCCCTTTAATTCCGCCCACCCACAACCACTAATGTCTCAAAGTATAATAATGTCTCTCACACATATGCATAAGGTTAACTCGAGTTCAAGAACCATATGAATACATACAATGGGATTCCAGCAGAGCACCTTTTGTTTTGAGATTTCGCTCTCTCTCTCTCTCTCTCTCTCTCTCTCTTTCTCTCTCTCTCTCTCTCTCTCACACACACACATACGCACGCACGCGCGTGCACACACACATTGTTTCTCACTTCAATTTTTCCGGCACTTGCATGCGCACCGTTTGTTTATCATCGTGATGCTTTAAGTATGCCTCGCACAAATGCTATCTACTTATCCCTTAATATAGCTAGATATGTGTCACACAAACTCCTTCTCCCTACTAGCAAGATGCCCATGCGTTGTACGGAACGTCAAGATGCTTTTGTATGAGTAGTTTATCTTGTGGGAGAAAAGGATGAACGAGGGAATGCCTTATTTGCAAATGTGGAGAGGGGTGTTGGTATCTTTTTGGAAAATTGCCATAGTTTCCTTCCTATCCGTCGGATATAAATCGGATGGCCTATAATGCAGGATGGCAGGAACACCATCATCACCAACTCTGTTTTTATAAGAGTAGAGATATGTAAGTGTCACTGCCCCCCACCCTCCCCACACACACCCACCCACACACACACACACTTCCTAACACTAAAGGAGTAGGGTGACACCTCGATCTTGATACTAATCTATCGACTGGCTTCTCTCTCAAACACACACACACACACACTACCCGACACCGAAGGAGTAGGGTGGCACCTCGATCTTGATAGTAATCTATCTACTCCTCTTTCAAACACACACACACTCGCTAGTTGTGCCTCTGTGCCTACCGCACACACTCTCGATATGTCTTTCTCCCCCTCCCCCTCCCCACCCCAACAATGACAGCAGAAGGGTAACAACTCGATCTGATCGTAATCTATCAATTGGTTTCTCTCTCAAACATTGTGTCTCTGTGCCTCGCTCAGTAGCCCCCTCGATATGTAGACTTCTCGCGCACGCACAGCTGTAGTGACGATGATGCTGAACCCAGTGTGCCTCATTTTTACCGGCCTCATGTGATAGTTTTCACCCTGTTTTCTGTTAGTTAACAAGGCAACCTTTTCTTTGTTACTACTAGTGAACCTGAAATCATTCGGGGCAGACATAAAATATATCACTTCAACCCAATTATCGCAGTAACTATTTTAAAAGAAACTAGCTAGATGCCCGTGCGTTGCACGGAACATCAAGATGCATTTGTATGAGTAGTTTATCTTGTGAGAGAAAAGGATGAACGAGGGAAGGCCTTATTTGCAAACATCGAGAGGGATGTGTGTATATTTTTGCAAAATTGCCATAGTTTCCTTCCTATCCGTTAGATATAAATCCGACGGCCTATATTGCAGGATGGCATGGACACCATCATCACCAACTTTGTTTTCTACTCCCTCCGTTCCTAAATATTTGTCTTTTTAGAGATTTTAATAAGTGACTACATACGGAGCAAAATGAGTGAATCTACACTCTAAAATATGTCTACATACACATCCGTATGTGGCAGTCCAATTGAAATCTGAAAAAGACAAATATTTAGGAACAGATGGAGTATAAGAGTAGACAGCGAGATATATCTCCAGCATGGTCTACAACAAAAATGTGTTGGACTGGTTAGCGCCGGATGCTCGCAACGCGATGACATGAGTTTGAATTCTGGATTTAACTTTAGATTTTTATATTATATAATACTTATTTAATATATACTTCTTTCGCTACTGTACTGACAGTGGAACCCACAAAGTACTTAGAATACAAGATTAAGGATGGACTTGTTTCTTTTTAACTTTCTGTACGAAGTTGTAGCCACCCTGCAAGTCACGTGCACACTGTACATGCAATTAAGTTTTTATAGAGGGACAATCATACACGCAATTAACTCAAATGGATTGGATGTCACTCTATTATTTCCAGCATAAGAGCATCTCCAATGGCAGCCGGCAAATTTCCTCCCGCTTCCTTCCGCGGAGGACGACATCAAACGCCAGCGGCATACATTTTCACAACTCTAACCAACCAGATGAAATTCGTGCAAACACAGACTGATTTCATATAAACATGAAGGACTTCATATAAAAAAAGCCGGATCTTCATATAAACATGATGGATTTCATTACATTTACATGAACTAAGCGGTGCCAATCCGGCTCTCTTGGTATAATTAATACTCCCTCCGTCTGGAAATACTTGTCCTAGAAATGGATGTATCTAGACTTGTTTTACTTATAGATACATACAATTTATCCATTCTTAGAACAAATATTTCCCTCCTGCTGGAGAGGGAGTACATAATCTAAATGGCCACCCGCGGATCCCTTTGTCTTCCTCATGTCCGTCAGACACTTGCGGGGTCGACGAAGGTCCTCGGAAGAGACGAAGCAGCAAAGAAACCACCTGAATGTGCAGTCGTCGCCTCAGCGGTGGCCTTCATGGGACCCAAGTGGCGGCGGCCTCCCGTGTTCCACTTCTCCTCGATGATGGCGGCAGACACGGAGAAGCTGGCCACCGACTCGCCGCTCTCCACGCACCAGACTTCTGTCTCTACCTGCATGGCGCTACCGCAGGCATGAGAGGCGGGGCAGCAGGCGCGGGAGCGCGCCCACAGACACGGGAGGCGCGGCCACCGTAGACACTGGTGGCGCGGTACGACGTGGCAGCGACGATGCCCGTACCGACATGCTCACCGTCGTGCCGGCGTGGAGCAACCTGCCACTCCTCATCGAGCTAAACTGGAGCAGCGAGTTACTGAACCACGCGCCAGCTTGGGGCGACAACGGGCTCCGTCGGGCCATGTGAGGTTGGTGAAGCACCGAGCGGCCTTGCCCGTATCAGGAGGGCTCGGCGGGCCACCCAGCCGGGTAATATGCTGGAGAACGACTCCTCGGAAGTGTTGGGGAACGTAGTAATTTCAAAAAAAATTCCTACGCACACACATGATCATGGTGATGCATAGCAATGAGAGGGGAGAGTGTGTCCACGTACCCTCCTAGACCGAAAGCGGAAGCATTTAGCACAACGTGGTTGATGTAGTCGTACGTCTTCATGATCCGAAAGATCAAGTACCGAATGCACAGCACCTCCGAGTTCAGCACACATTCAACTCGATGACGTCCCTCGAACTCCGATCTAGCCGAGCTTTGAGGGAGAGTTCCATCAGCACGACGGTGTGGTGATGATGATGATGTTCTACCGACGCAGGGCTTTGCCTAAGCACCACTACGATATTATCGAGGTGGATTATGGTGGAGGGGGGCACCGCACACGGCTATGAGATCCAAGGGATCAATTGTTGTGTCTTTGGTGCTAGCCCTGCCCCTCTATTTATATGTTGAGCCCCGGGGTCGAAACTTGGAGCAAAAGCCTCCTCAAAGTCGGTTTTGCCCGAAAGGCAAGAGTCCCACTCGGACTCCAGGACCAAACACCACAATCCTTGGCATCTGGCCAGACGCAATGGGCCTCGGCATTTGGCCCCCTGGCCTCCGCAAAACTCCTTTTGCACCGACCTAAAGCCTCATGGGCCTGACCCCTTGGCCTAACCATATCATCCAATATATGAATCTTTACCTCCGGACCATTCCGGAGATCCTCGTCATGTCCGTGATCTTATCCGGGACTCCGAACTACCTTCGGTACATCAAAACACATAAACTCATAATATATCAGTCATCGAACTTTAAGCGTGCGGACCCTACGGGTTCGAGAACTATGTAGACATGACCGAGACACATCTCCGGTCAATAACCAATAGCAGGACCTGGATGCCCATATTGGCTCCCACATATTCTACGAATATCTTTATCGGTCAAACGACATAACAACATACGTTGTTCCCTTTGTCATCGGTATGTTACTTGCCTGAGATTCGATCGTCGGTATCTCAATACCTAGTTCAATCTCGTTACCGGCAATTCTCTTTACTCGTTCCATAATACATCATCCCGCAACTAACTCATTAGTTGTAATGCTTGCAAGGCTTATAGTGATGTGCATTACCGAGTGGGCCTAGAGATACCTCTCCGACAATCGGTGTGCCAAATCCTAATCTCGAAATACGCCAACCCAACAAGTACCTTTGGAGACACCTGTAGAGAACCTTTATAATCACCCAGTTACGTTGTGACGTTTGGTAGCACACAAAGTGTTCCACCGGTAAACGGGAGTTGCATAATCTCATAGTCATAGGAACATGTATAAGTCATGAAGAAAGCAATATCAACATACTAAATTATCAAGTGCTAAGCTAACAGAATGGGTCAAGTCAATCACATCATTCTCCTAATGATGTGATCCCGTTAATCAAATGACAACTCATGTCTATGGTTAGGAAACTTAACCATCTTTGATTAACGAGCTAGTCAAGTTGAGGCACACTAGTGACACTATGTTTGTCTATGTATTCACACATGTATTATGTTTCCGGTTAATACAATTCTAGTATGAATAATAAACATTTATCATGAAATAAGGAACTAAATAATAACTTTATTATTGCCTCTAGGGCATATTTCCTTCAGTCTCCCACTTGCACTAGAGTCAATAATCTAGTTCACATCGCCATGTGATTCAACACCAATATTCACATCTGTATGTGATTAATACCCATAGTTCACATCATCATGTGATCAACACCCAAAGGGTTTACTAGAGTCAATAATCTAGTTCACATCTCTATGTGATTAACACCCAAAGAGTACTAAAGTATGATCATGTTTTGCTCGCGAGAGAACGGGTCTGTTACATTCAGAGCCGTATGTATTTTGCAAATATTCTATGTCTACAATGCTCTGCACGGAGCTACTCTAGCTAGTTGCTCCCACTTTCAATATGTATCCAGATTGAGACTTAGAGTCATCTAGATTGGTGTAAAAGCTTGCACCAATGTAACTCTTTACGATGGACTCTTTTATCACCTCCATAATCGAGAAATATTTCCTTAGTCCTCACTAAGGATATTCTTGACCGTTGTCTAGTGATCTACTCTTAGATCAAAATTGTACTCCCTTGCCAAACTCATAGCAAGGTATACAATAGGTCTGGTACATAGCATAGCATACTTTATAGAACCTATCACTGAGGCATAAGGAATGACTTTTCATTCTCTTTCTATTTTCTGCCATGGTCGGGTTTTGAGTCTTACTCAACTTCACACCTTGCAACGCAGGCAAGGACTCCTTCTTTGACTGTTCCATTTTGAACTACTTCAAAATCTTATCAAGGTATGTATTCATTGAAAAATCTTATCAAGCGTCTTGATCTATCTCATCTTGATGCCTAATGTGTAAGCAGCTTCACCGAGGTCTTTCTTTGAAAAACTCATATTCAAGTATCCTTTTATGCTATTCAAAATTTCTATATCATTTCCAATCAACAATATGTCATCTACATATAGTATTAGAAATGCTACAGAGCTCCCACTCACTTTCTTGTAAATACAGGCTTCTCCAAAAGTCTGTATAAAAAACCATATGCTTTGATCAACTCATCAAAGTGTATATTCCAACTCCGAGATGCTTGCACCAGTCCATTGATGGATCGCTGGAGCTTGCACATTTTGTTAGCACCCTTTGGATCGACAAAACCTTATGGCTGCATCATATACAACTCTTCTTTAATAAATCCATTAAGGAATCTAGTTTTGCCATCCATTTGCCAAATTTCATAACTTGTGGCAATTGCTAACATGATTCAGACAGACTTAAGCATCGATATGAGGGAGAAAATCTCATTGTATTCAACATCTTGAACTTTGTCAAAAACCTTTTTCGACAAGTCTAGCTTGGTAGATAGTAACACTACTATCAGCGTCCATCTTCCTCTTGAAGATCCATTTATACAATATGGCTTGACGATCATCGGGCAACTCCACCAAAGTCCACACTTTGTTCTCATACATGGATCCCATCTCAGATTTCATGGCCTCAAGCCATTTCACGGAATTTGGGCTCATCATTGCTTCCTCATACTTCGTAGCATCATCATGGTCTAGTAACATGACTTCTAGAATAGGATTACCATACCACTCTGGTCCGAATCTTACTCTGGAAGACCTATGAGGTTCGGTAGCAACTTGATCTGAAGTTTCATGATCATCATCATTAACTTTCTCACTAATTGGTGTAGGAATCGCTGGAACTGATTTCTATGATGAACTACTTTCCAATAAGGGAGAACGTACAATTACCTCATCAAGTTCTACTTTCCTCCCACTCACTTCTTTCGAGAGAAACTCCTTCTCTAGAAAGGATCCATCTTAGCAACGAATATCTTGCCTTCGGATCTGTGATAGAAGGTGTACCCAACAATTTCCTTTTGGTATTCTATGAAGACGCACTTCTCCGATTTGGGTTCGAGCTTATCAGGAACTTTTTCAACTAAGCATTGCAGCCCCAAACTTTAAGAAACGACAACTTTGGTTTCTTGCCAAACCACAGTTCATAAGGCATCATCTCAACGGATTTTGATGGTGCCCTTTTTAAAGTGAATGCAATTGTCTCTAATGTATAACCCGAAAACGATAGTGGTAAACCAATAAGAGACATCATAGATCGCACAATATCTAATAAAGTGCGGTTATGACGTTCAGACACACCATAACTGTCGTGGAATTAACATGTCAGATGTCCTTAGCATGACGACTTAGTCGTGAGGCCAACACATCTATGTGGTAGCTTGAGAGGGGTTGAGCGGAATCGAGAGACGCAACACAAGACAAGGGTTTAGACAGCTTCGGGCCTCGGAAAACATCATCCGGTAACAACCCTACATGTTGTTTGAGGCTAGATCTCATTATCATCACGAGGGAGTCGCCGTAAACTGGCTCTCCTCTAGTTGTGTCTAGGCCTAGAGATTGTTTCTTGCTTGTCCCTCTTTGGGGAGCCCTGCCCCTCCTAATATAAGTTGAAGGGGCGGGTTACATGTAGAGTCCATCTCGGACTAAGACTTAAACTATTTTGACTTCCCTTCCTGGGCTTCTTAACGTCTGCCGGTTTAACATTGTCTGCCGGGTTATGATTGACTTAACACCTGCCGGTGCTACCATCTATCTTAACTCTACCGGTTTAACACTCGCCGGTTTACCATCTGTCTTAGCCATCTGTCTTAACTGTCTGCCAGTTTAACACCGCCCCAGTTTACCAAGTCCCAGCCGGATTATGACTCCGGCCTGGTCATACCACGGGGTATATCCCCGACATTAGCCCCCAGTTTAATTTGGATTTATCCATGTTAAACTGATCCTGATCATCCTTAAGTCCTTGTCACTTCCTTCTTCTAGAAAATCCGGTTTAATAGGCCAGCTTCATAATCAACTTGCTGACATTAGTTTCCCATAGAAAATATATTATGAAGAATAACTCCTTTGATTCAGCTCCCAATGCTTAAAAACAATATTGGTCCTTGAAATACTCATCTGATCTTCAGTTAAGGACGTAAAACTTGTCGGTTTATCATTGCCAAGATCACCGGTTTATAAATATTGATAGCACCGGGTCATACTTGTAGTTAATATCTAGCTCGAAAATATACCTCTTATATGCCTATCACTTGTAGCCCCCAAGTCTTAAGAAGGTAGCATAGCAACAACTTAAGACTTGCTTCAATATAAATATCCCAATTTTGCAGAAATCCAGGGTGTTCATCTCAATCACTAGTCAGAATTGAGTATTCCACATATGTAGCCCCCAAATGCCGGGTTGGCATCCTTGCAGCAACCTGGGACTTGTAATTGCCTAATGCTCATAAAAACTTCAACCAGTGTATCCCCCAAGGGCCGGGTAATTATGCAATAATGAGCAGGGACTTTGTAAATATATTCTTGTAAACTTTGAACAGCCACGTGTAGCCCCCAAGGGCCGGCTCAGTAAGATAATATTGAGCTGGGACTTTGATATATACTTCAATGAAAATAACATCATATGATGTAACCCCCATCATGGGGCTTGATTTCACGTCCACAAGGTTAAGAGCCTTGTGCTTTACCAACTGAGCAGTGGACCCTTCAATGTAATGGATAAAAAGCTTTGTCCCTTAAATTGTTGACAGATGCAATTGGTAGCCCCGAAGGGCCGGCTTATTACAATGTGATGAGTCGGGTCTTCAATAAGGTGAGCAAAAAATGACTTTGCATTAGCCCCCAAGTGTCATGGTGCATGCTTGCAACGACATGAGACTTGTGTATTTGATGTAATTTCAACTGAGATAATGTAGCCCCCAAGTGCCGGGTCGTAAGCCTGCAGCAACTCGGGACTATTCCTTCAATTGTAGAATAAATCATATCTATTGATAATATGATAGCCATTGCGCTAAAGCGACTTTGAAAACCGTAATCATAATACTGGTTATTGATAACCATAATAAAAATCTAGCCATGTTGGCTATTTGAATAATATACCCAATGATTTACAAGCCCATAATTCCAATGGCGCAATCCAAATATATACTGGCGACGTATAGTCCAAAGCCAGGCCGGGTCAATAAACACCGGATTATAAGTGACTATATACTGACAACTTGTAGTTGAAAGTCGAGCCGGGTTAATGAACCCCGGGTTAATTTGATGACTGATAGTCATGCCAGGTCAATAGACGCCGGTTCAACATAAAATTTATCAAAAGAGAAAAAAACTTGACAAAGGCAAATAAAACCGTGTAGTTGAGGCTTTTCAAGGGCTGCCAGGCCCAAATTCGAGGCTTTTCATGGGCTGCCAGGCCGCTGAGTTAAACCATTTGACAAAGCCTTTTAAGATGGACCTCCAACTAACCAATCATCATTTTAACTTTGACAAGTTCAGGGTATGTATAAGATTAACTTGTCAAACGTTCGACGGGTCATGCCAGGATTACCTAGAAAGGAGTGGCTTACTTGATAAAGGCAGGTTAACCCGGGGTTTTAGGTGAATACACCAGGCTTCCAAGCCGTGCTTGATAGCAAATTACAAGGGTCCTTTCAAACTCTTTGTTGCAGTGCACAAAGAGCCCCCAAGTAACTTTGTGAGCTGTGCTCAATGGGTGCCTATGTTTGAGCTGTGCGTAGCAACAAGACTCTCTTTGGCCCCTTGGGTGTGAAGCTCCCAAGCTTTGTTGTGGCATGATCGCCAGATTAATGGACAAGACTCCGCTTTGTCAGCTGAGGCCCCCATGTGCTATATTTTTGAGCTATGCTCGCCGAGTGCCTATGTTTGAGTTGTGCTGTGCAACAAACAATCTTTGGCCCCTTATGATAATTTTGGCTTGATAGCTGTATCAAGAGGGTAGTAACGCTATGTTCTCTTTGGTGAACACACCTATGTTTGAACAGGAGCCCCCCAAGTGATCATATGAAGATGAGCCCATAAGGCAGGATACCCATGTTTGAACCGCGCGTCAGGGCAGCATGTCCTCTTCGGCAACCTTTAACTTTTTGCAAGAAATAACTTCTTGAACCGGTATTTTGAACCGGCTATCGAGAGCTTCAAGGCTTGGTGGGAGATAATTTTCCCTTAAACCGGACTATAAATCGGAAGTATCATTGTGAGCCCGAATATTTCTCACGGCCTTTAATTTTTCATCAATATAACAGTAGCCTCCTGGACTGGGCTATATTTCCCTTCAACATCCTGGGGTACTTGAATTTGCTGAAACTGGCAAGACTTGCTGAGTCATATCATCATAGCCCCCAAGTCTCAAGGCGACTCAAAGAGTTGACTTGAGATTCTTCATATTTTGACCATAGCATAAGGTGTATATCATTGGTGTTGATAGCGCGATGCAAATGTAGAAAAGGTTGAGGTGACAGCGGCGGGTTATAAAGAATCCCGTATGAGCTGTGTCAACAACTCGGCCAATGGTTCCTTCCAACTGACTGTTTGAAGTTTAACCGAACTGTTGTGGCAGAAATTTGTGCGTATGTCCATTAAACCATCCAGCGCAGATAGTGGCTGATGATAATTTGCCTCCAATTTGTTGGAAGAAAGCCGGGCTACCCAAGCAGTGACCGGCTTTTTATTCAAAAAATAGCTCATGCAAATAGATGCGGCCCGACGTGTTGATGTAGACCAGGCCGCGGGGGCGGCAATTTGCGCACGTCCATTGACAGCGAGCAGACGCGATCCCAACAAGCTGATGTGGACTGGACCGCAAGAGCAGCAGCTTGTGTGCATCCATTCATCATGTGATATGTCCCTGATTATCCCCAGGCGGAAATATTATCAATCCGTGCTCCATATCCGTGGTATAAACCACATTTGTAGTGAATAATGTTCCTGTATATAAAAATATACAAATCAAAGTAATTTTTCCTTTGATAGAAATAATATGTGTTGATAAAACAAATTTGAAATGGATAGCACCTGATGTTTGCAGATGGCAAACGGCTTTGGATGATTAATGATCCGTTCACCGCGATCGCAGTGGCGGCTTACAGCACTGCACCGGTCGACTCAGAAAGATCCTCTGGGTCATGTTTGATCTTATTTTTTTAGCCACAATCTGATGGTCAAATCGAGCATTTTCCTCCTGAATTTGCGAGGCGGGGGCTACCCAACCCGGGCGGTATCACGGCAACAGAGACGACACAGGAGCTCGCAATGCAGCAGCAGAGGCATGGCCGTGGCCAGCAGGAAGGCAACAGCGAGCCAGTACCCTCTTGCAAGAAAAAGCGGGCCGGTTCATGGCCATGGCAGCCTTGACACGGGAATGATTCGGTGAGGCCGCTTCAGCAGTGACCCGGCGGCGAATTGGCCGTGGGCGTGGCAAGGCCAGCAGGTGGCTGGGCCGAGGTGGAGGGGCGCTGACAGTTTGGCCACGACGGGGTGAACTTGGTCGCTGCGGAGTGAGGAGCGCGAGGTGTAGTGGGCATAAGCCGGCCCCCGGCGAGTTGGCCGCGGAGGGCGTGGTTTACTATGGAAGCGGCGAATCGAGGCCAGCCGGCGCGGCAGAGATGGCCGGTTTGACCAAAACCAGCGGTGACTCGGGGGTGAGCTGCTCGGAGGTGACGAAGGTGTTTTAGCGCGAATTGCACGGACGAGGCACGCAATGGTGTGAGCCAGCAGAGGGCCGGCTTGAGAACGGATTCTGTTTGGAAGTGCGGGGAGGCCACGGCGGTGACTCGGAACAGAGGAGGGGTAGGGCCCCAGCAGGTCATGGCGATTCGGCGCGGGTGGCGGGTTAGCGCCCAGCGGTTTAAAACACAAGCGGTTCAGAGGCGGAGCAGAGGCGCCTCAAACTCGGCAGATTGATAGAGCAGAGGCCAGCGGCTCACAGGCGTTGACTTGGTGATGCTTCAGCGGCGGAAGGCGACTTGAGGCCAAAACCGAGTTGGAGACTGGCTGAAACAGGTCGGCCAGGTGCTGGCGGCCCGCGGCGCAGCCATGGCCACAGCAGCGGCTCGTTAAGGGGTCGTCGGCGACGGTTCAGAGGAAAATACTGGTGAACCGGTGAAGGTCAGCAGCGCAACAATACCGGGTCAACGCTAAATACACTTCTAGGTCGTAGTTGTATCTACTTCCGGATCACGATTGAATTTTTCTCCCAAAGCAGCAAAAAATTAGTCGGTCTCGGCGATTTGTTCGTGTACAGAACTCCTGTTGATCTTGATCCGGCTACTTTGAAGGAAAAACACAAGCCGCTACGAGTTGATGCTCCGGGTCTTGTATTGTGTTCGATCAGACTTCAACTGAAGTTGATGATCTTAGTGATGTAGCGATTTGACAGTTTGATATATACTGTCTTCAAACCGCTGAGAAAAGTCGTACATGGTCAAACTTCCTATTGACTTTGATAGATCATCAGACGAGGACGACAGACAAGTTCTCACCCTAATATTTCTTGAACCTTAAAATCTTGTAGATCCAAATCTGAACTGATGACCTTTTAAGTTGATGCAAATCCTTTCAAACCAGCTCATCCAGAAAATTGCAGACTTCCCGATTCCTGGAAGAAATCCCTCCAAGAACTCAACACCAGCGTGCGCTGGCCCCACGGTGGGCGCCAACTGTCGTGGAATTAACACATAAGATGTCCTTAGCGTGAGGACTTAGTCGTGAGGCCAACGCATCTATGTGGTAGCTTGGTAGGGGTTTGTGTGGAATCGAGAGACGTAACACAAGACAAGTGTTTAGACAGCTTCAGGCCCCAGGAAACATCATCCGGTAACAACCCTACATGTTGTTTGAGGCTAGATCTCATTATCATCACGAGGGACTCGCCGTAAACCGGCTCTCCTCTAGTTGTGTCTAGCGCTAGAGATTGTTTCTTGCTTGTCCCTCTTTGGGGAGCCCTGCCCCTCCTTATATAAGTTGAAGGGGCGGGTTACATGTAGAGTCCATCTCAGACTAAGACTTAAACTATTTTGACTTCCCTTCCTGGGCTTCTTAACATCTGCCGGTTTAACATTGTCTGTCGGTTTAACATTATCTACTAGGTTATGATTGACTTAACACCTGCCAGTGCTACCATCTATCTTAACTCTACCGGTTTAACCTTCGCCGGTTTACTGTCTGTCTTAGCCATCTGTCTTAACTGTCTGCCGGTTTAACACCACCCCGGTTTACCAAGTCCCAGCCGGATTATGACTCCGGCCGGGTCATACCGCGGGGTATATCCCCAACAATAATGCTGTGGTGTTCCAGGTGGTGTGAACTGTGAAACTATTCCACATTGTTTTATATGAAGGCCAAACTCGTAACACAAATATTCTCCTCCACGATCACATCGTAGAAACTTTATTTTCTTGTTACGATGATTCTCCAGTTCACTCTGAAATTCTTTGAACTTTTCAAATGTTTCAGACTTGTGTTTCATTAAGTAGATATACTCATATCTGCTCAAATCATCTTGTGAAGGTCATAAAATAACGATGCCCGCCACGAGCATCAACACTCATTGGACCGCATACATCGGTATGTAGTATTTCCAATAAGTCACTAGCTCATTCCATTGTTCTGGGGAACGGAGTTTTAGTCATCTTGCCCATAAGGCACGGTTCGCAAGCATCAAATGATTCATAATCAAGTGATTCCAAAAGTCCATCGGCATGGAGTTTCTTCATACGCTTTACACCGATATGACCCAAACGGCAGTGCCACAAATATGTTGCACTATCATTATCAACTTTGCATCTTTTGGCATCAATATTATGCATATGTGTATCACTATGATCAAGATTCAATAAACCATCAACATTGGGTGTATGACCATAGAAGGTTTTATTCATGTAAACAGAATAACAATTTATTCTCTGTCTTAGATGAATAATCGTATCGCAATAAACATGATATAATCATATTTATGCTCAACGCAAACACCAAATAACATTTATTTAGGTTCAACACTAATCTCTAAAATATAGGGAGTGTACGATGATGATCATATCAATCTTGGAACCACTTCCAACACACATCATTACTTCACCCTCAACTAGTCTCTGTTTATTCTGTAACTCCTGTTTCAAGTTACTAATCTTGGCAACCGAACAAGTATCAAATACTCAGGGGCTACTATAAACACTAGTAAGGTACACATCAATAATATGTATATCAAATATACCCTTGTTCACTTTGCCATCCTTCTTATCCACCAAATATTCAGGGCATTTCCGCCTCCAGTGACCATTTCCTTTGTAGTAGAAGCACTTAGTTTCAGGCTTTGGTCCAGCTTTTTGGCTTCTTCATGGGAGTGACAACTTGCTTGTCATTCTGTTTGAAGTTCCCTTTCTTCACTTTGCCCTTTTTCTTGAAACTAGTGGTCTTGTCAATCATCAACACTTGATGCTCTTTCTTGATTTCTACCTTCGTCAATTTCAGCATCACGAAGAACTCAGGAATCGTTTTCGTCATCCCTTGCATACTATGGTTCATCACGAAGTTCTAGTAACTTGGTGATGGTGACTAGAGAACTCTGTCAATCACTATCTTATCAGGAAGATTAACTCCCACTTGATTCAAGCGATTGTAGTACTCAGACAATCTAAGCACTTGCTCACTAGTTGAGCAATTCTCCTCCATCTTTTAGGCAAAGTATTTGTCAGAGGTCTCATACCTCTTGACATGGGCATTAGTCTGAAATACCAATTTCATCTCATGGAACATCTCATATGTTCCGTGACATTTCAAAAATGTTTTTGTAGTCCCGGTTCTAAGCCATAAAGCATGGTGCACAAAACTATCAAGTAGTCATCATATTGAGCTAGCCAAACGTTCACAACGTCTCCATCTGCTCCTGCAGTAGGTCCGTCACCTAGCGGTGCATCAAGGACACAATTCTTCTATGCACCAATGAGGACAAACCTCAAATCACGGACCAAGTCCGCATCATTGCTACTAACATCTTTCAACATAGTTTTTCTCTAGGAACATATAAAAAACATAGGGAAGCTATAACGCGAGCTATTGATCTACAAAATAATTTGCAAAGTACTACCAGGACTAAGTTCTTGATAAACTAAAGTTCAATTAATCATATTACTTAAGAACTCCCACTTAGATAGACATCTCTCTAATCATCTAAGTGATCACGTGATCCAAATCAACTAAACCATGACCGATCATCACGTGAAATGGAGTAGTTTTCAATGGTGAACATCACTATGTTGATCATATCTACTATATGATTCATGCTTGACCTTTCGGTCTCAGTGTTCCGAGGCCATATCTGCATATGCTAGGCTCGTCAAGTTTAACCTGAGTATTCTGCGTGTGCAAAACTGGCTTGCACCCGTTGTAGATGGACGTAGAGCTTATCACACCCGATCATCATGTGGTGTCTGGGCACGACGAACTTTGGCAATGGTGCATACTCAGGGAGAACACTTTTATCTTGAAATTTAGTGAGAGATCATCTTATAATGCTACCATCAATCAAAGCAAGATAAGATGCATAAAAGATAAACATCACATGCAATCAATATAAGTGATATGATATGGCCATCATCATCTTGTGCTTGTGATCTCCATCTCCGAAGCACCGTCATGATCACCATCGTCACCGGCGCGACACCTTGATCTCCATCGTAGCATCGTTTGTCATCTCGCCAACTATTGCTTCTACGACTATCGCTATCGCTTAGTGATAAAGTAAAGCAATTACAGGGCGATTGCATTGCATACAATAAAGCGACAACCATATGGCTCCTGCAAGTTGCCGATAACTCGGTTACAAAACATGATCATCTCATACAATAAAATATAGCATCATGCCTTGACCATATCACATCACAACATGCCCTGCAAAAACAAGTTAGACGTCCTCTACTTTGTTGTTGCAAGTTTTACGTGGCTGCTACGGGCTGAGCAAGAACCGTTCTTACCTATGCATCAAAACCACAACGATAGTTTGTCAAGTTAGTGTTGTTTTAACCTTCTCAAGGACCGGGCGTAGCCACATCGGTTCAACTAAAGTTGGAGAAACTGACACCCGCCAGCCACCTGTGTGCAAAGCACGTCGGTAGAACTAGTCTCGCGTAAGCATACATGTAATGTCAGTCCGGGCCGCTTCATCCAACAATACCGCCGAACCAAAGTATGACATGCTGGTAAGTAGTATGCCTTTTATCACCCACAACTCAATTGTGTTCTACTTGTGCATATAACATCTACGCATAAAACTTGGCTCTGATACCACTGTTGGGGAACGTAGTAATTTTAAAAAAAATCCTACGCACACACATGATCATGGTGATGCATAGCAACAAGAGGGGAGAGTGTGTCCACGTACCCTCATAGACTGAAATCGGAAGTGTTTAGCATAACACGGTTGATGTAGTCGTACATCTTCACGATCCGACCGATCAAGTACCGAACGCACGACACCTATGAGTTCAACACACATTCAACTCAATGACGTCCCTCGAACTCCAATCCAGCCGAGCTTTGAGGGAGAGTTCCGTCAGCACGACGGCGTGGTGACGATGATGATGTTCTACCGACGCAGGGCTTCGCCTAAGCATCGCTATGATATTATCGAGGTGTATTATGGTGGAGGGGGGCACCACACACGGCTAAGAGATCCAAGAGATCAATTGTTGTGTCTTTGGTGCTAGCCCTGCCCCTCTATTTATATGTTGAGCCCCGGGGTCAAAACATGGAGCAAAGGCCTTCTCAAAGTCGGTTTTGCCCGAAAGGCAAGAGTCCCACTCGGACTCTAGGACCAAACGCCACAATCCTTGGAGTCTGGCCCCCCTGGCCTCCGCAAAACACCTTTTGCACCAACCTAAAGCCTCATGGCCTGACCCCTTGGCCGAACCAAATCATCCAATATATGAATCTTTACCTCCGGACCATTTCATGTCCGTGATCCTATCCGGGACTCTGAACTACCTTCGGTACATCAAAACACATAAACTCATAATATAACTGTCATCGAACTTTAAGCGTGCGGACCCTACGGGTTCGAGAACTATGTAGACATGACCGAGACACGTCTCCGGTCAATAACCAATAGCAGGACCTAGATGCCCATGTTGGCTCCCACATATTCTACGAATATCTATTGGTCAAACCGCATAACAACATACGTTGTTCCCTTTGTCATCGGTATGTTACTTGCCCGAGATTCGATCGTCGGTATATCTCAATACCTAGTTCAATCTCGTTACCGGCAAGTCTCTTTACTCATTCTGTAATACATCATCCCACAACTAACTCATTTGTTGTAATGCTTGCAAGGCTTATAGTGATGTGCATTACCGAGTGGGCCCAGAGATACCTCTCCGACAATCGGAGTGACAAATCCTAATCTCGAAATACGCCAACCCAACAAGTACCTTTGGAGACACCTGTAGAGCACCTTTATAATCACCCAGTTACATTGTGACATTTGGTAGCACACAAAGTGTTCCTCCGATAAACGGGAGTTGCATAATCTCATAGTCATAGGAACATGTATAAGTCATGAAGAAAGCAATATCAACATACTAAACGATCAAGTGCTAAGCTAACAGAATGGGTCAAGTCAATCACATCATTCTCCTAATTATGTGATCCCATTAATCAAATGACAACTCATGTCTATGGTTAGGAAACTGAACCATCTTTGATTAACGAGCTAGTGAAGTAGAGGCACACTGGTGACACTATGTTTGTCTATGTATTCACACATGTATTATGTTTCTGGTTAATACAATTCTAGTATGAATAATAAAAATTTATCATGAAATAAGGCAATAAATAATAACTTTATTGTTGCCTCTAGGGCATATTTCCTTCAGGAAGCCATCGAAAGAGTGGAGAAAATGGTGAAGGAGGAGATGGGGGAGTGGCGGAGGTGTGCGATTCTTGCTCGCTGTCTGTCTGGCCTCATGTAAATAGAGCACGGACGGTAGGAGCTTAGCTGGCGTATGGCCTCATTTAAACTGAGGGCGAACGGGAGTAGCTCGGCCAGTGTTGCATTTAATTCCGGCCCGCTCATGAACGGACGTGTGGCCGGAGTAGGTTTCTCGGTTTGCATGCGGGTTTAACGGAGGGGTTTGATGGATGCGAGGAGGCGTGTTCAGCCAGGCGTGTAGTGGGCGGCGCACTGCTATTTGATTTGATAGTGGGCAGCACAGTTCCCGATACGACTTTAATGCAGACGAGGGAGGGAGCAGCGGTTCCCGAAATGTTGAACAGCCAATGCATCCTCCTTCAATTAATGCATGAGGGAAGTAATGGGCGGAGGACCGGGAAAAGATGCTGCATGATGTGAATGCAACATAGTTTGCCCTCATATAAGGGTGCCCCTCCATTCCAATGCATCTACCACATCGTACGCACCTAAACAATTGCCTAAGCACCTACACTAAGTGTAAAAGAGCTCACTCCAGACCCATGGCTGCGATGCGCGCGCGCGGCCAGCGGTTGTGCCAAATGGTCCATGACGCAGGCCCGCGGCATGGCGCCGAGGATTGTCTCCACTCGGTGTTGGAGACCGGCTGGTGGATGGCCGTCGTCAACACCAACTACGACTCTTAGTTGGACCAGATGATCATTGCCACCACCAACAAGTTCGCCGTCCTCAAGAAGCTTGCGGACGACATCGTCGTACTCCTCCAGCCCGCGTGCCCGGGCTCCTCATTGCCTACCACCCTAATCGGCCTCTATGGCTGGAACCTCTTTCAAGCACTGGTGCCCCTGCGACTGCCCTCCGACGCCACGAAGAATGTCCACCTAGAGGTCGCGCTCGCCGCGAGGTACCTCGCCCTGCAAGAATTCGTCAACCTACATATCCACATGTATGAGCAAATCATGTACATAGGTATCTACAAGGTGAGTGATGACGCTACGACGTTGGCCTTCCTCAACCGGCTGGAAGCCTTGGATGCCTTTGCTGAGAAGCACCTCGACCTCGCCACAAAATCCGCTGCTCCTTAGCCGTCGGTCGGTGGCCCAGTGCACTAAGTTGAGGAGGAGGAGGTCGTACGTTGATGGATGCATCTTTCTTCTTGCCTTCTGTAACCACCACTGCGATCGCATCATCGTGGCCTTAATTCTTATTGTGCTATTGCATTCTTGTTCCAGTCAGTACCGACATGAGCGATCCCTTTGCTTAATTATATGTATCACTGTAACTAGTACTCCATCCTTTAATTTATAAGTTGTGCTTACCTTTTCCGTCAACTTCGTGCAAGGCGCGGGCATCTTTCTAGAAACACTAGAACATGTCGGACCGCGTGTGACCAAACCGATGATGCGCCAACCTAGCTACTACGTACCCTGTTTTCTGGCGGAAATAGCCCCTCCCTAGCATTTCCAATCATTATTTCTATCTATCGATCGTGCCAAGGAGCAGAACCAAATGTTACAACTTATACTTGTTTCTCTACTCCTACTCCTATAAAAGACTTAGTTGGTGATGGTGGTGTATCTTCCATCCATTGTTTCCGACCATTAGATCTGCATCTAACGGCTGTGAGGTAAGTTGTGGCATTTTTGCAACAATAGCCCACTTCTCTGCTCCAATTTATAGAAAACCCCTTATTATCTTGAAAGCAACCACATCCCTCCCTCACCTCATCAAAACAGCCTGAGAAATATATTTTGAGTGAAATGTACTCCCTCCATTCCTAAATATTTGTCTTTCTAGAGATTTCAATTAGTTACTACATACGGAGCCAAATGAGTGAATGTACACTTCAAAGTATGTCTATATAATCCATATGTGATAGTCCATTTGAAATATCTAAAAAGACAAATATTGAGGAACGAAAGGAGTAATATATTAGGAGTATATCAAAACAAGAGTGATTTCTTTCAAGTTTGTGAACAAGTACTACTATTCTACTACTTTGGATCCATCGCAACACATGGGCACATTGCTGGTAAAAGAAAAAGGCGTGCCGCATTCGCGTCGCACCCCCACACGCCCGGGCATCGGGAGTACTCCACGGCCCATCCGGCATGACACATAGCTTAGGGAAGGCGTGTTGCGTAGCATTTTCACTTTCATGTGGGACCACCATTGAGCAAACCGACTATTGGCGAACCACACCCCGCCCGCCGCCAGGTTGGAAAACAGAAACGAGGGGAAGATCTACTTGTAGCATGGAAGCCAAGAAATTTGGTGTCAGATGGGGCTCGTTGATAGAGTAGGAGCATTCCGTACTAGTACTACTACTACTAGTACCAAGGTTGTACTATACAACTAGTACTACCACTTTACAACTAGTAGGTACGTGCACGGCACAGCATCGTAGGAACAAAAAACGGGAAGATCTTGTTTTCGGCGATTTCTTTTTTTCAGTCAACGTAGTATGAATAATATGATGTGGGGGGCACCCATGAAGCTTATGTGGCTTGGTTGCATGGTTATGAAAGGTTAGAGAAAAATAAACAGATAATCTGTTTAGAGTGCACTCCACTAAATAGATATACTTTGGATCCATTGCAACGGGCCGACACATCTATATCTATACCCCCTATATAGTGTGTGAAAACTGTGAAAGTTGGTCGTTGGACGAAGCCAACCCGACAGTACAAAGATGGCAAATCCGAGCACTACTAGTCGTTGGACATCATCTACATTCCACCAGATTCTGCCACATGTAGAATCTAGAAGACTCCATGGTTGAACTTAATTCATGACTAACTTTGCCACAACTAAGCTTAGGCAAAGTGTCGGGCTGTTTGGTTTGTGACTAAGATTGCCAAAGATTGCCACATGTAAGGTTAGGCAAGTTTGACTAACTTAGGTGAGTGTTTGGTTCAAGCCACATCTTAGGCAAGCCACACTAAGGCCCCACATGACACACACACACACACACAAAATGTGGCAAGATTCCCTTAGGCTTGCCGACTTGTGGTTCTCATTTTGAAGAACTAATAACCTTAGGCAAGTTTGGCAACATTGTACGATAAAGTGTGGCATTGTTAGGCCTAAAACAAAACAACCCCTGTGACTACCACAAAAAATGTGGCTAACAAAATGGCCATCACAAGTGTGGCAAGATTTGGCAAGAAGTTGAGTCTATGACATGTGGACCATGTAGCTAGAAAAGTGTGGCAAGCCACAAGTGTAGCAATGAAGCAAACACATGCCTAAGATATTGTGGCACGGCTAAGCTTAGGCGTGGCAACCTTAGGCTGCAAACCAAACATCTATACCACTATATAGTGTGTGAATAACTTTGAATTGGTTGTTGGATGAAACCAATCCGACAGTACAAAGATGGCAAATCCGAGCACTACTGGCCATTGGATATGATCTACATTCCACCAGATTTTGCCGCATGTAAAATCTAGAAGACTCCACATGTATAAGCATAATGCACAAACCACCAGAATCTCATGCGTGCAATGCACCTGTACCTTACTAGTAGTTGGTAGTAGTAAGAAAAAAATTCCGGGTTTGGCACGAGCTCGTACTGCGGGAGCACCACGAGTCCTGCCGCAGGAGTTACATTTCCCTCTTAGGGCCCACGAGACCGAACTTCAGTTGCTTAGTGCCCGGCCTATGAGTCAATGACATGCGGACCTTAAATGCGGCTGGCCCACATGTCATTCTCATGGTGGTGGCATGGTTCGCGACTCACTCGTTCGAGATGAACAGGCCGGTGGTGGCGTGGTCGTGGCGAGGGTGCCACAGCTGGGCATCAGGGCGTTACGAGGCGTAGACGGACACACCGGCAGGTACTACCTATGGTAGAAAAGTACTCCAGCTAAGGATTGATGCCCGGGACAAAATGTGTCACAGCCGCTAGATGAAAATTCGATGGTGCGGGAGTACGGATTGGAGCACAACAACGGAGTAGGCAAACCGCGTCCAATTGGGTGTGGCTGTGGTAGAAAGTTGATGGTCGCCGCAGTTCAGCTGGCCCGCATGTCATGCACACAAAGGCAGAGGAGCGATGGGGCCGAGAGGGATGAGGCGCACGTCGGGGGGGTGAGGATCCCCTGACATGAGCAATCCTGCCATTCTGCCACTGACATGTGGGACCTCCAAGCGTGGGTCCCACCTGTTAGCGAAGGAAAGGCAGGGTAAGGCAGTGATAGCCACGTCAGAGGATCAATGTCCACGTCGGAGGATGTCGTGCCGTGGGTTAGAGTGGCGTCGTGGGAATCGCATGTGGGTGTGGCAGTGATAGAAACAAGAAACATGATGGTTGCTGTGGTTCAACTTCCATGGACAAGCTGTCATGTCTGCTGACACATGTATATCAAAACTAGAGTGTTTATATTTCAAGCACGTGAACAAGTATTATTCTACTACTCCTACTTTGTATCCATTGCAACGCACGAGACATCACATTGGTAGTAGTAGTGTCTATCTCTATCTCTAGAGGCCTTCCCTCGTTCATCCTTTTCTCTCACAAGATAAACTACTCATACAAATGCATCTTGATATTCCATGGAACGCATGAGGATGTTTCCTTAGGGGTCTCTCCAGCGCGCCGTGGCCGTAGTTGCAAGTTGACGCCCCTTGAGATGCCGATGTTGAGGGGCACTCGGATTTCCTCCAATGAGCAGGTAAGATGAGTTTGATCACGTAGTAAATGCATTCTAAAGACTACTTCTATGTACATTTCCTAATTCTCCCCCTGCCCACTGTTTCACAGGTTAGGCTCGGTGCGATTGGAGATTGGCTTGCATATGTATGGGAGGGTACCAACATCAATTTGCACAACATTTACAACGGTGACACCGTTCTCCTAGAACCTTTGTCCAACATTGGGATCAGCCATGCAACGGGCCACCGCATGAATTGGTATGATGGAACCACGATGATATTGAATAAGATAGCACGAACCTTGCACATGGCGGTCAACGGTGGACCATGCTGTCTGCGGCTGATTTGTTGTCGTACGAGTACGAAGATGCTGTACTCCTTTGTAACCGCATCTTCATGGTGACTTGTTTCATACGGGACACATCCTATGATATACTCCCTCTCTCCTAGTTTATTTGTTTTGAATCTTTTTGTTTTATAAGTTTCGAATTCAAATTTAGAGCTCCCCATCATATGTTGATATTACAATGTCCATTAAATCATTGCGTGCATGTAAAGTAAAGAAACTAATCTCGAGTTTGGCACGAGTTCGTGCAGCGGTAGCACCACAAGGACGGGCGCGGGAGTTACATTTTCCTCTCGTGGCCCTCGGGACTGAGCTTCAGCGCCTTACTACACCTGCCTTTGAGTCAATAACATGTGGACCCGATAGGTGACTGGTCCACATGTAATGCTCCCTGCGGCAGAGGGGCAGTGGGGCTGAGAGGGGTGAGCTGCAGGTCGGGGGACGTGTGGTGTCATGGGTTCGAGCGGCGTCATGGGAATCGCGGGTGGCTGTGGTAGAAACTTGATGCTCGCTGCATTTAAGGTGGCCCACATTTCATGCACACAAAGGCAAAGGGGCGGTGTGGCCGAGAGGGGTGAGGCGCACATCGGGGGACGTGGTGCCGTGGGTTGGAGTGGCGTCGTGGGAATCGCGAGTGGCAGTGGATGAAATGTGATGGTCGTTGTAGTTGAACTTCCATGGACAAGCTGTCATGTCTACGAACACATCCATTGCATATCGATCACTGGAAGGAGTAGTAGAGAAAGCTAGGCGGATAAATAGTTCCTTATAGTCAAGCGGACCCACGCTACTACTTGTTCCAAAGACATGCACACCATCGAAATAGTCCATCTATATCAATATACACCGAGAGGGAATAGTTCATCCATCCATAATGCCCTCCTGCTGGTGCAACCTTTTCTTCTTCTTCTTCTTCTTCTTCTTCTTCTTCTTCGTCTCCTTCTTCTTATTCTTCTTCTTCTTCTTCTTCTTCTTCTTCTTCTTCTTCTTCTTCTTCTTCTTCTTCTTCTTTCGCCATTTGGACATGTTGATTTGGAACCGCTGGAAACGCTGGCTAACGAGGACATGTTGGACGCTAAAAACCTGCATCTCGATCTCTTTCGCCATTTGGAACCGCTAGAACGAAGGGCTATGATTTGGAGAATTAGGATTAGATGGCTAGTCTAAGTGAAGTAGTAGATGATTATTTAAAGAGGTTAAAACAATGTGAACGCAGTGGGGTTTGGATGCAAATGAAGACGAAGGGGAGGTAAAGAAGCCAAGGAAAATCGGTTCCCGATGGAGAAGTAAATGGGAGAAGTGGCGTGCAGGCAGTTGATTAGACGGCTAAGTAGACTAAACGAAAAGGCTATGCGGGTAGACTGAGGAGTCGTACCTGTTCGTGTACGTGCCCATCCTTCCTGATAGGTGGGACCTATGCAAATAGATAAAAAATGTGTCGTAGCTAGTTTAGATGGATATTGGCGCGTGCGTGGGAGACACAACATTCTCTGGTTAAGGAATACTCCCTCCGTCTAGGACTCTAGGTGAGTAACACCTTATGAAAATCAGGTTTTCCCAAAACTTTTAGGCGTGGAACATTAACTTCCTGCTCGATCCCCTCCCAGCCTTGTTAGCCAGCGTTCTCTTCCTCTGCTGCCGTGTTCTACCTTTCCATTTTTCCTCTTCTCAAGTGTGGAACGATCTGCATGTCGTCCTTGATGAACCAGAATGAGCAATGCATGCGTCGCGGTAGGGCGTTGATTGGGCCTGCTTGGAGAGCTGAAAAGGCATCCTTATAACTACATATTAATTGCTGATTTTGCTTCCATTTGTAATAGTGCCGTGGTTGGAAGTTTTGCTCGTCCCGGTGCTCTTTCTCGTCCAATCTATATCCACCTAGGTTGCGCTCACGTAGATGGAGGGAGTACACGGTTATCCTCGTCAAAGTCCCATCTTCGCGCTTCCGCATGCACGAGAATTTGGTTTTGCTTGCAATATGGATGATACCTGGAGGATGAAGTCAACAGGCATGCTAGCACGGGAGACCTATTTCCGCTATATAGTACTAGAGTACTCATGTTCCTACTAGTAGTAGTACAACTGTGGTACACTTGATGGTCAAAATACTATTCATCCGGTCCTCACAGTGAAGTGTCAACACCCTGCACCTGACACTAGTCCAAGCGGCATGTTCGGGTTACCAAAGTCAGCCTCACCCTGTGCACTGTGCAGTCTGTCACCGCCGTTGTACAACACATTAGCATGCATCGCCTCGCCTCCCTCTCCCCTCCCATAGCACCACTCCATCTCCATCTCCGTCTCTATCTCCATCTCACTGTGCCACCGTGTACCGTCGCCTCGCTCGCCTCCCCCAGTACCACTATTCCCTCGCTAGCCGCTCCAGCACCAACAGCCTTCTCCCCCGTAAATCAAGACCCCAAAAAACCCCACCTTCCAAACTACACCATGGCCGAATGCGAACCGCGCAACATCCATATGAGCCGTGATTGGAGCAATCTCCCCAGTGACAACCTCGACCTCTGTTGTTCGTTTATGGATATGTTGAGCGCCTTGCGGCTGGCTACATGCTCAAGAGACATGCACACGGCCATCGTTGAAGCAAGGCCTAAACTTTTCAAGACACCCTACTTGCTGCTATCTGGTCTTGCGAGATTGGCTCACCATGATACGGATGAGTACATGATGCCCCTCGACTTCTATCCGATCTCCATTAGCCGAAACTTCTTTGCAGGTATGTAGTGGGTCGCTGTACATCATTTCCCTCGACTTCGATCCAATCACCATCGCCCGGAACTTCTTGGCAGGTATGTACTAGGTCGGCATGAACTCCCACTAGATGGCTGCCTTCAGAGAAGACAGTAAAAAGTTGGTGCTCATGAACTTCCATACCTCCCATGAGATTATCCTTCCTCCGTTGGATTATATAGAGTTTTACCATCGTGGTCCAAGTCATCTAGATTACCACGTCAGTTGGACGGACCTTGTTTTGCAGAAGATTGTAATATGCAAAGTGCCCACACGACATGCGAATTACGTAGACTTCAAGCTAATTGCCTTGCTCGACCGCGGACTCGCCTATCTTTACGCTGGTGCCTTCTTTAGCTGGAGACAACTCAGCTCGCAGTGGATCATCGTCAAAGCTGATACACACTTCTGTGATGCTATTGAACACAATGGCATCATCTACGCGATCGACAAAGCATATGGCACCACGTATTGCTGGGACGGCGCGTGTAAGTTGTTTCCGTCTCATGTTAATGATGACGCCATGACACTGTTTGAACTTTTTGTGATGATTGGCATATCCTTGTTTGAGCAGAATTTGAGTAGAACTATGGCAATGTATTAGAGACGCCGTAAATCAGATATATTTGGAATGAGTTAATTCATGCGATTGTGACCATGTCATTACAACCAATTTGTACCCCTGAATAATCAAACGGTTAGGAATATATGGATATTCTCCTTATTTTACAGTAATCTATATACTACTACTAAATATGAGTGTGTATTAATGGCCATGTTAGTTTCCTCATTTTCATGATGTAGAAACATGCACCACAATGTTGGTTTCATCTAACCATACATTAGGGAAGTAAATATGCATATGGAGAGCTCTATATTTGGAAGTAGTGAAATCCTGTAATGCTTACCATGTGTACATACCTATATTCACCCATCTGCAATCAATGGCTAAAATAATATCCTCACAAAAATTTTCCCCACAGAACACGAGTATATAACAACGCATGGTATGTTAGTTACCTTGAAGAGTTTATTTGTGAGGACAGAACATGATTACATAACATGCATGACATGGTAGTTTCCTGCGAAGAATCGATTGCGAGATAACATGAGTATAACCATGCATGGCACTTCTATATTTTCGAACCCAGTATACATTTCCCTGTATTTTCCTCCCTGTTCCAACAGGGACATATCAATGTTGTTTCTTGCATTATCCTACTCATACTCTGAACAATGCTGATCTTACATTAACAATGCATGTCCTTTTTATATGATGCTATGTCCCTACAATTACTGCCCTTTGTAATCACACCACCTTTGGCAAAAACAGGGAAGCACAACCGGTTCCTCGCTCGATCAGACGACGGCAATAGGCTGATGATCATTCGGACACATGAGCCGAAAAAGTTATATTGCAAAAACCCCACTGTATACAAGCACCGTGAAATACGTGTGTATCCGGGAACTGGTTGTTACGCCTATGAGCTAGATACCAGCTTGTTGGGGCCTTCATGTTTTTTTAGTTGGAGGCAGGTAAACAGCCTTGGTTCACACTCTTTATTTCTCAGTCTCAATTATCCAATTAACCAGGAGATCATTGTTCGCAAGGACCTTGATGGCAGAGAGGCTCTGTTTGCTATGGAAAACTATGTCTACATGGCGAGCTCTAGGAGTTTGGGAGCAAACTCCCTTGATTGTCAACGATACAGCCTGCAGCCAAAAGAAGGTGAGAATGACAAAGGCATTCGGATTAACTTTGATCCTTGGATGTCTCAATTACGACAAGCAATGATGTGGTTCAAGCCTTCAGGTTGATAGTTAGTTGGGCTGTTGCGTCGAAAGGGTGGAGTACTGGTGTCTCCGGATCACTGGTCACCGAAGCAGGGCTGTAAATTATGATGGTGTTGGATCATCTCTTCGAATGACTTTGTTGTATTTGCTGCTTGTTCTGGATGGGTAGTTCTTTCTATTGTTATGCATATTCCTTGTCATTTGGTCATCCTTGTCTATGTCACTCTTACTATGTAATAGTTGCCTCTGTTTAGAATGTCATTCTCGTCTGGATCACGAGAGTCTGAGCGCTGCAGATGGGTGTGTTTTGGTGGTGTAGCAAGACTTCTTATGAACTATCATGTCTTGCTGTTTATGTCAGTAGTAGTCACAAGTTAGTGCTTGAATGTTGTATATATCGTTGTTTCGAACTGTTTATTGTCTCGAACTACTAGTGGGCTAAATGAGGGCATCACCATTCTCCTGTGTTCAGAGTATATCTCTATTTTTCAAGTTATACAATTTGAGCTCAGTGTCTTTTCGATGATGTACACTTGTTTGGGCCAGTGAGGTGTCGTTGAATATGGGCCGAGTAGCAACGTAATGCCAAACAGGTCAATTATGACTCTCAGGCCGGGATCTCAAAAGATCCTCAAAAAAAAGGACGGGCTCTCCAAAAAAGAAAGAATAAGTACTCTTAGGCCGACATGTGGGCGCCACCGGTGTTTTCGTGCGCTTGCGCGCCGAGAGCATATTGGCGCGTGTTCAAAATTCATGCTACCTTTTCATCTCCAATCTCCCGCCCCTCCCCCACCTCTGGAATCTCGATTCCTACTCCAGTTCCCCCAAATCCCCCTCCTGTACTCCCTGTACTCAAGCACCCTATCATGTTGCCGGTTAACGCGGATCTCCGAGCTGGAGATCCTGAGGTCCGTCCTGCCTTCGGTCACTATGTGTTGTCGCTCAACAGTGGCATGGCAGCGCTTGACGACCTGTTTGCCGGCAAAGTGCTGATGGTAACCATCAACGGCGACCGGACTCCTGTCTCGCCGGACGACCTTGTCAAAGCTCTTGGAATTACGCACGGCATCCAAATAAGTGACTTGCTCGTCAAAGTCTGTCTGCCACCAGCTGATTTCTTCGTCAGGTTCCGGACAACTTTCGACTGCAGTCATGTGTTCGAATCTTCCCGGCGTTTGTTCTGCGATGGCACGATGGTGAGCTTTGATCGGTGGCACCCAGGATGGGGCTCGGTGCCCTCCGAGCTTGAGTTTTTAACAAAGCTTACCTTCCACGGCATGCCTCGACGTGCTTGGAACAACGAGTCCATGAATGAGTTTATCAACGACCTTGGAGGTGACCTCATAAGTATGTTTGTTCCTCCAGACAGCTGGGTTGTGACGGTTATGGCATGGATGAAGAAGTCGTCCACCATACGAAGGTGATTGGTGTTGAGATACCGGTGCAGGAACCGGGGTTGTACTATTCGTCGCTACCAAGGCCGCCGCGGACCACGTTAGGAATGTACCTGTATCGAGTGTTCGTGCATGTCAAAGAAGTGGTCAATCCATCAATCGAAGTCCTGCCGCCGCCGCTGGTGCCAGGGTTCGTTGACGATGTCCATTACAGGAGTCAACATCAGACTTTCCTCGTGTTTCTCAGAATGATGGGTGGCACAGGGCCTACTCCATCGCACGGTGGAGGCCACTGCTTCTTTGGGAGAAGAGGCACGGCTGGCTGCCTGGATGTGCTCTAATTTGAGGTAACAACTAAATCTAGTATGATACTAGTCAAATCCAAGCTATGGGTGTGAAGCACTGATGTGCCAGTACATTTGATTGTGACCTGTTGTAATTTTGTACCTGAACATTTTTTAGAAAGGGTTGTACGTCAACTTAATGTGCTAGCACAACTTATGTCTGTCTGTTTTCTTTGCACTGCATTCAAGATATTTCCCCGTCATTGATAAAGACGATGAACCGTTATGTACGAGTTCATTGGTTTCAACATAGCCCTACCCGTAGCGATCCACTGCTTTCATCCTGATTGTACCGCCTGCGTGAAATTTTTGTATGCAAGTTTAGTGTGCTATGATGGTCTATATGATTGTGTCAACTATATAAGTTTTTACTGAGCATCAGCAATGCATATGGCTGAAAGATGTATTTACGAGCATAGACCGATGGGTCTCTCTCTCTCTCTCTCTCTCACACACACACACACACACACACACACACACACACACACAAGTGGGACCCGTTGAATTATTTCTTTGCTCGTGACAACTTTTAATTAGGTCCCACTGTAATCTAACTTTTTTCTTAAGTTATTAATTGAGCTCAGTGACTTCAAAAAGTTGTACAGAAGCGTTATTTGGGCCTTTCCGGCGTCGCTGAAGGTGGACTGAGTAGCCATGTTAGATTGTATTGTACTACACAGGCCCTTTTTCAATATCAGCAATGCAACTCGGCCAACGGTTGTACACAATATCTGGGTTAACTTGTTATTCTCCGGCCCGCTGGGCTAGAAACTTTCCTAGGAGGTATGCATTAGGCTTAACAAGAAAATGGACTTTAAGAAATAATAAATTGGATGTAATTATAATAACTGGGTAGTAACTATAAAAAAATGCACCAAACGCGTAATTAGTTTAAAAAATATATTATTTTTGGAATTTGAAAATTTTAATTTCATTACTTGTTGCACGCGCAATATTTCTTTGGATTTTAATGAAATACAACTTTATTTTGAAATTATATTTAATCTGACTAGAAATTTCGGATAGAAATATTTCAGATCCCATCAAAATGTGGGAATTTTTTTTGAATTCTGTTTTGAGCAGTTGGTTGAAATTATTAATCTTGTCCTAGCTAGAAGTTTGGTTGTACTTTTAAAATACTGTAAATGAGCTGTAGTAAATTCCATTAGAACTAAAAATGGGTTGTACATTGTTACAAATCGCAAATGGGCTATATGTTCAATTCCACACACTTGTGGGCCTTCTAAGTTGACGCATCCCCTAAAAAACTAAGTTGATGCGTATGCAAGGCTTTGTCAACAACACACGGTTCTAGCAGTTATGGCCGTTGGATGTCCATCCAACGGATGTCGTGCTTCTTCTTCAATCTCAGATATTCTTGCTTCAGCCGCCCAAAAAATGATTCCTCCCCCTAACATCTGGGGCGCACCATTTCGGAGGTTGACCTATGGGCCTACTAAGTTGACGCATACCAAGGGCTTTGTCAACTAGTCAATATAAATGATTCTAGCTGCAGTGACAGTACAATGTCCATCCAACGGTCGTAGTGCTTCTTCAACCTCTGGTCTTCTTGCTCCAGCCGCCCAAAGCAGCGCCGGTCGTGCCGCGTGCTCCTGCCTCCCGTTGCCGGCTGTGATGCCACGGAGGCCTCACCGCCCCCTACTACTCCCACTGTTGGCCAGGCTATCCCTCCACTCACCCAAACCCCCTATTATTCTACGGCGATGGCAGCCTCACACCGCAGCCGAACCAGTGAACCCTCGTACTCCTCCCAGCGTGGGCTTTCACTGCCGCGTCTTCCTCGGCTCCACGTCGTCCCATTCCTAGGCCTCATCGTCGTCCACCGCCCCGGTGCTCACGGCGTGGCGTGGTCAACGTGGTCAACGACCGACTTCCATTGGAAGAGTACTGTACGTGGAGAGGCTGACAGCTGGGTACACGGCAGCCACAAGGAAGTGGCTCCTTATTATGCAGAAAATAATGATTCCTCCACTTGACAGCGGGGACCCACCGGAAGGGCCATTGTATTTAACGAAAAAACATTCCCCCCTGACTGTTTGGACCCACCAGCTACATCTTCGCACGCAAGGAAGTGCGTCCGGGCAAAAAAAACGATTCGCCCCCCTGACTGCTGGGACCCACCAGCTACATCTTCGCACGCAAGGAAGTGCCTGAAGTCGGGACCCACCTGGTCTTAGTGTACGTTGCATTGTCATTCTGGTCACGAACGTGTACGTACATACTGGTCGATGTAGAGGCGCGTACATAGCATGTACACGTATGTACAATGGCCAGTGTGCAAGAAAGAAAATACGGCCACGTACATACATACGGGCGGGGTCTCAAACGCCTACTCGAGCATACGTATGACAAGGGCTCGTGTACATGGCTGGGTCAGAACGGAGAAACAGCGTAGTCTTCGTGTTCATGGGGAGCCAACCGGCTGGGTCGGAACGGAATGCGTCGTCGTGTTCATCGGGAGGGCTTGGACGGAACAGCTGATGGAAACGAGGCTTGGCGTACCGCACAACGGAGGAAACGGCCTTGTGTTCGACCGGCCATGTTCGAAATGAGATCCTGTTCATCGAGAGGGGTCTGGCATACCGCAAAACGGAGGAAACGGACTTCTGTTGGACCTCCTACGGTCGAAACAGGGTCCTGTCGATCGGCAGGAAACAGAGGAAACAGAGGAAATGAACTAGTGTTGGAGCGCTACGGTCGAAACGGGGGTCCTGTTCATCAGGAGGGGTCTGGCGAACCGCAAAACAGGACTCCACGGGATACTATTCATCTCCACCGTCGACCTCCTCCAGCCTCCATGGGCTACTGTTCATCCACCGTCGACCTCCTCCAGCCTCCACCTACAATTGTTCATCCACGGGCTCCAGTTCATCCAGCCTCCACCATGCGCTACTCCACCGGCTACTGTTCAACCAGCCCTCTCCACGGGCTCCTGTTCAACCACCCCTCCACGGGGCTACTGTTCATCCAACCCTCCACTGGCTACTGTTCAACCAGCCCTCCACGGGGTCGTCCTGTTCATCCAGCCCTCCATAGGGTCCTGTTCATCCAGCCCCAACCGGCTCGATCGATTGGGGTTCTGTTCATCGAGAGGCAACACCACGGGGTCCTGTTCATCCACCTACACTGCGAACTGTTCATCCAACCCCACCCCCCAACAACGCTCAGTGTTCATCAAGGGAAGGAGCCAGCAGGGTTCGATCGGCTTCAGTTAGCAGTAGTAGCGAAGGAATCACTCAGGTTCAGTAACATAGCTAGTGCAATCGCTCGGGTTCAGCTAGAGCCCAACGCCTTGCTCAGGTTCAGTTAGAGCCCAACGCCTCGCACCCACGCATGTACGGTATGAGAGAAACGTGCATCGCTCGGCCCCCGACCACCCACCGTAAACCGGGAACTCCCTAATATTTTCCTCGCCCTCGCTTCTACCACAGTTTTTTCCGTCATGGACGGCCCAAAGAATTTCATGCAGCTGCGTCTCCGGCCCACCCAGGATGAAAAGCCCATTTTTTGTCATAGAAGTAGGAGCCCACCACATCTATGACGATACTGGGTTTTGTCACAATTGTCGTCATAGAAGTGTCATAAGTATGACAGGAAAAAAATTCGTTTGGCCCAAAATGTCATGGATGTGTCTTTTTTTTGTAGTGTTGTCTCTTTGAGCTTGTCGCGCTAGGCTTAGGATGATCGCGAGTAGGCATGCTGGGTTAGTTGAGATCTCCACACGCAACCCAGAGTTCGAACCTCTCAAGGGTTTGTGGATCCCTTAATCCGACGTCGACCAAATAAAAACTTAACCTTTTCCCAATTTTAGTTCTTGTCAGATTTTAGCAACTTAGCACAAGTCAAGCAATCACAATACAATTCAAGCAAGCATGCAAAGAGTATACGAGCAGCGGAAAGTAAAACATGCAACTAGCAAGAAAGTAAATGAAGGGAGTTTGGAGGGAGCAAATGCAATATTGACATAGAGATTTTTGGCGTGGTTCTGATAGGTGGTGCTATCGTACATCCACGTTGATGGAGACTTCAACCCATGGAGGGTAACGGTTGCACGAGTCCACGGAGGCACTAGTAGAAAAAGGGTCAAATGTGAGACACACTAGTCCCGGTTTGCATTTGAGTCGACACTAATGTGTCCATTAGTGCCGGTTCAAATGGCTAGGCGGGAGGAGATCTTTAGTACCGGTTCAGTGCGAACCTTTAGTACCGGTTCATGCCACGAACCGGTACTAAATATGCTAGGGCCCGGCCAGCACCTTTAGTACCGGTTCGTGGAACAAACCGGTAGTAAAGAGGTTGTGACAGGTTGTTTTTAGTCCCACCTCGCTCCCCTAGCAAGATCTTTACCACCTTAAATATGTTACTTCTCAAACTATCACAAGCATTTGGTCTTCACTGAACTCTATGTGTATAATTTGTGGACTCAATATGAGTCTTCACCGGTTTCTAAACCGTTGAGGACTCATATTGACAATTCAAATTGTACACAAAAAGATCATTGATAATCAATGTATTTTTGATGTATATTTTTACATGTTTACGTCCTCACTCTCTCCACTCACTCGGTCTCCCCCTCAGTCCCCCGCGCCGGTCCTCCGCCGCCGGCCGCCACTCACTTCAAAACTGGACGCACTTCGTGTACAAACTGGACAATCTCTTCGGAGTATCAGGGTTTCGGACGAGAACTCATCTGTTACACGGGCACTTAATCTTGTTTTAAACTTATTTGAACTCTAGACTTTTTTTGAGCCGGCATTATGCAACATTCGAAGCGACGTCATCAATTTCCAACACGTTCTGACATCATTTTCTGTTTTTCAGTCATTTACTGATTTGTTTAAAGAGCTAAATGACCGTGAAATTGAAAATCACTACAAAATGAACTCTGAAAATGTTGAAGGTATCATCATTTCACCCGCATAGCATGTGCGAAAGAGTAGAGAGGGTTGCGGCAAAAACTGGACGCACTTCGTGTACAAACTGGACAATCTCTTTCGGAGTATCAGGGTTTCGGACGAAAACTCATCTTTTACATGGGCACTTCATTTTTTAAACTTATTTGAACTTCAGACTTTTTTGCGTTCAGTATGCAGCATTCAAAGCAACGTCATCAATTTCCAATATGTTCTGACATCATTTGCTGTTTTTCAGTCATTTACCAATTTGTTTAGAGAGGTAAATGACCGTGAAACAGTAAATCAAAACAAAATGAACTCTGAAAATGTTGAAACTTGGCATGGTATCATCATTTCACCCGCATAGCATGTGCGAAAGAGTAGAGAGTGTCACGGCAAAAACTGGACGCACTTCGTGTACAAACTGGACAATTTCTTTCAGAGTATCAGGGTTTCAGACAAGAACTCATCTGTTACATAGGCACTTCATTTTTTTAAACTTATTTGAACTCTAGACTTCTTTTGTGTTTAGTATGCAGCATTCAAAGTGATGTCATCATTTACCCATTTGTTTAGAGAGCTAAAGCAAAAATATTCACAAAGAAACTAAATACGGTAAAAAAATACTCAGAAATAAATAGAAGAAAATAAATAAAGCAGAAAAGAAAAAAACTATATAAAAAAATTACTCAAAAATAAATAGAAGAAAGTAAATAATGCAGAAAAGAAAAAAACTATATAAAAAATTGTTGGGGCGCTGCCCAGTGGGCCTACCAGACCTAGGGTGTGCAAACTCAGGCCGAGAAGGGCCGGCAGGCTCACAGGGCAGCGCGCCCTAGTTAGGCCCAGAAGCCTGCTATATAGAGGAGTTCGAAGGAGCAGCCGTGGCTGGGTTTTTAAACCAATGCGGCTGCCCTTCGCTCGGTGAGGTGGGACTAAACATAGTGCACCACGGGTGACAGCGCACAACCGTTAGTACTGGTTGGTGGCTCCAACCGGTACTAATGGGTTGGCCTTTGGTCTCGGTTGGGGTAATGAACCGGTACTAAAGGCGGCCGTTTCCCGCCGATTGGCCTGGCCAAAATTGGCCTTTAGTACCGGTTGGTGGCTCCAACCGGTACTAAAGGCCCCTCCTAATATATATGGCACTTACGAAAAATTCAGTTTCATCGACCACCACTTCTTCTCCAACTTCGCGCGACATCGCCGCCGCCGTCGC